>NW_023614758.1:0-22942 GCF_013339695.2 Rhipicephalus sanguineus
TTGCATCACAGTTTGTGTGCTAACGTGATCGAGGGCGCACACGCTAGTGGGTGGTGTGTCGTTTTTGGAGCTCTCAAACCGAAACTGGGGCTGGTCGGTAATGAGGAGCCTATAATTAATTATCTGCCGCGTGCTGCAGGAAACGATGTGTCGTGTCATTACTAACAGGCCCCTAGCAACACATTGCAGCAAAAAAAAAAAAACGAAAAGAAAAGAAAAAAAGCAAGGAGAACCGAGGTCTAAAGTCCTTTAGGTAAGCAGGGGACATCTTCCGAAAGGCGTTCGAGCGCAGTGGCGGACGACAAAGGAGTGCACCCTTCCCCACAGAGTTGCCAACACCTCCTAGTAGGAGGTGTTGGAGTTGCACCCTTCCTCGTAGACGTCGATATACAAGAACATCTGAAATTTTGGATGCTAAAAGCTTCGGCGTCCGATTTTTCGGACTTCCTGCCCAAATTTCAGGTCCCAAACAGCATTAATTGAGCCCCCATCTCTGCCACATCTTTCATCTCCATGTTGGAACCAACGTTTTCTTTAGTTAATACATTTGAGACCGTAGCGGAGCTTGAAAGGCAGCTTTGCCGCATTACAGGGGTGTCATGAGGGAAGCATATTGAAAATCTAGGGACCGCTTTCGATCGGACGTTGACTGTCTCTTGGCAAAGTTCGACCGTAACGGAGCTTCAAAGGCAGCTTTGCCGCAATACCGGGGTGTAATGAGGTGAAGCATATTGACAAACTCTCTCTTGGCAAAGTTCAACCGTAACGGAGCTTGAAAGGCAGCTTTGCCGCAATACGGGAGTGTAATGAGGTGAAGCATATTAAAAATTTAGGGACCACTTTCAGTCGGACGTTGACTGTCTCTCGCAAAGTTCGACCGTAACGGAGCTTAAAAGGCAGCTTTGCCGCAATATGAGAATGTAATGAGATGAAGCATATTAAAAATCTGAAAGGGTCACTTTCAATCGGACGTTATTTGTTTTTGGGAAGTTCGAATAGTAAAATTCCAGTGCGAATCGAATCGAATAGCAAACACTATTCGAAAAATATTCGAAATTTCGAATATTCGCACACCCCTAAATTTTATGCGTGGCAATTTGCTCTGTGGCAAACTCCCGGCCATTATAATACTGCACTTGCCTGCAATGTGCGATAAGCGCTGCTACAGCAACGCGACGGGCGTGTTTGCCTTAATTACAGTTCTGCGAATGTATGTTCCATTGTTCTTGCTCTAATCTCATTCACGTACCCGAGATAATATTAATTTATTAGTATACCTTGCCACTCCCCTGCTTTCACAAAAGCATACCGGAGAAGAACGGAAGCCGAATAAACTGCAACCTTCTGCTAATGCGTACTTTCCTAAACCGTTTGTAGCGTTAGAGCGGCTAGAATTTCTAGCCACCCTAGTAGCGTTGCAATAATCTCGACGACCGCAATGTTGGATGTAGAAGCTAAAGTTGCAGCGCCGGACATACATAGGCGTCCGCACGAGGACGCCCCCCCCCCCTTAATCAACGTTTATAGACGTTGCCCTTAATAACGTAGGAGGGGAGGTGCAAAGTCTGCCTCATACGTTGCTTTAGTTATGGCCACGCAGGTTTTTGACGGTATTGCAGCCGAAGGCCCCAGATATTGCGTTTCAAGAACTGTTTACTTCCGATCTTTACTTCAGAAAAGCCAGGTACCACAGGCAGATCATTGCGAGAAGAAAGTCATCGCTTCATTTTCTTTTTTTTTTTTCCTTTTTATCCACTGTGAAGCATGTCCTTGGGACTCGATTGACCCCCCCCCCCCCCCTAATGGGAACCGTGCGCACGCCTATGCGGACATCTCAGGGCTCACTACAAATACTCACAACGTGGTCTTGGAGGCACGGCTTTCCGAGCTGGCACTGGGGAGCCAACTGGTGACCCTAGACCAGGCCCGGCGAGCCGCCGTGGCCAGTGGGGCTCTACAAGAGGGCTCCACCCGGTATTAGCCACGTACTCTAATTCTTCAATAAAGTTTGTTCTCTCTCAGGGCATGACGCGTTGATGAAGCTAGTTCTCTCCTGTAAGACTCGGGGTGTCGTGGTTTCTTGAGATATCAAAATAGCGAGATATCAGCTGTTTGGCGCCCAAATTAATTTTGCGCACTAGCAGCGCAAGCCAAGCACACCCCAAGCAACGCTGGCCGACTGCCGACGTTTGGCTGATCACTGGCAAATAGCCGGCAGCCGACTTCACTGGCCACCAGGCATCCGAAAAGGGTCGGCCGGAGGTGCGCTGCCAGCTACGTCGGCACTAGATCTGCTGCACGATTCGCGCCACCGTCGGTGGCCAAGTGAACGCCGAGCGCGCCATACGCTTGTCGGCACTAGGTCGGCTGCACGATTCGCACCACCGTTGGTGGCCGAGTGAACGCCGAGCGCGCCAAACGTTTGTCGGGGCGACAAGTCGGCAACACGTCGTGCCGGCCTTGGTTGCCGGCAGAGAATTCGAACAGCGTGTATTATTTTAGGCAGCATAAAATACACTGCAGGAAGTGTAAACAACTCCTACAGTGTGATTTTTTAAACATTACAAAAATCACCTGTGACACACAACATACTTGTGGTCCTTGAGCTGATTACACCAAGTGATAGAGATTACTTGCGCGAACAATACAAATACATTATTGACTGAATAACAAAATAATAGCGAGCATTACATTCATGCATGGTTTCTCCAGGCGTGCGTATCTAGATTTTTCGAGACCATCATTCGCCAAGTTTTTTTTTTTTTTTCTGGGATTTTAACGTCCCAAAACCAAGATATGATTGTGAGAGACGCCGTAGTGGAGGGCTCCGGAAATTTCGACCACCTGGGGTTCTTTAACGTGCACCTAAATCTAAGTACACGGGCCTCAAACATTTTCGCCTCCATCGAAAATGCATTCGCCAAGTGTGCGACAGTATTTATATACATGGGCGTTAAACTAGGCTTTTGTCGTTGTTCGATGCTTAAAACGGATTCTTACAAAAATAAACGTGACTGAAGCAAACAGTGAATTATCTCAAATTTGATGGCATAAATGTTAAATCGTAAGATTTCATTCCAATTATTGCAAACTCAGTGCCTACAGTTAGTCAGTTGCAGTAGGTAAGGCAGTGTAATTTGAAGGTCATAAATGAACTTTATTTAGATAGGCGATTATTTATTTTGCTTTTTCATGCAAGTAATGTCACCCGCTTGCATTAAACCGAGCTCACATAATACATTTATGTCATTCTGAACTAAAACGGCCATTAAAAACCATTCTGTATAACTTAAAAGCATGAAAATTTTTGCGTGCTGCCCGAGCAGCGCTGCACCCAAACAGTCTGCGGATAGAGAGACGCAATGTTTTGTTCTAACAGCTAGTCCTTATTATGTAATTTGCGCAATGGAATGAGTAAACGTTCTCATCTTTCGCAGCGGATCCTAAACTCCGCCACTATCCTCACCCGAGACCCCGAAGTAGCTGAGCAAGTAGCCATAGCCTTAAGTGTGCTCGACAGCAAACGAGAAGTCATCTACAGCGACTCTAGAGCGGCCATGAAAGCCTTCGAACGTGGCGTCGTCTCCGATCAGGCGTTACGCATCCTCCGCAGCGTGGATCCGAGTACTCTCAAGCATCACACCGTCATCTGGTTCCCTGCCCATCTCGGCCGGGTGCCGGGCGCCCCGTCCAACCTCAACGAGATCGCCCACGACGCAGCGCGCGCACTTACCGACCGCGCCGTCACAGGGAAACCTCATCTCGCCGAGTTAGAAGCCAACCAGGACGCACCCATTACGTATAACGACATCACAAAACACTTTTACCTTGGACGCCGCATTTTTCCGCCCCCGCATCCGAAACTTAACAGGCCGCAGGCGCTAACCCTACGCTTACTGCAAACGCACACATATCCAAACCTCGCCAAGCTTCATGTTTTCTATCCCGACGCGTACCCCAGCGACACGTGCCCCTCGTGCGGACGCACGGCGACACTCACACACATGCTCTGGGAGTGTAGAAACGCTCATCCCGGCTCTACCTCACACAAGTGGGAGACGTCCCTCAGAAGCTCGCTTCTCGCCGACCAGCAATGGGCTGTCCAGCAGGCCCCACGAGGCGGCCGCCAGATATTCTCTGTCGGTCCCTACGTGGGAGACGCCCGCTACGCGCTGAGCGCGTTCTGCAGGACGTAAATAAAGTTTTCCAATCCAAATTCTCATCTTTCGCTGACGGATAAGTCAGGCAAACGGAAATACCATATATGCTATGTGAAAAAAACTCATCAAAAGGCGTGGCCGCAATGTAAGATTTTAGTACCAATACACGAATAATATATAAACAAGAAATATTCTTTCAAGGTTGTTAGAACGAACACATAGCGATGGCAATCCACGGAAGACTCGTGCTGTGGAAAATAAAACGAAGAAGGTGGAAAAGTGCGGGAAAGAGCAAAGAGGGTCGGCCTAAGGCCAACATAAAGGAACCGCGAGCGTGGAGTGAAAAACACACTTAAAAAAAAAAAAAGCTAAATAACATGCGCTACTGCGGCCCGCGCCCCGGAAGCTCCCGGTGGGGAGAGGGAAACTTCTTTTTTTTCCGCTGTTCTCCGGTTTTCTTTCTCAGCGTGGAGCCGCCTCCTCTTTCGAAGAAGCCGCACATCTGCAGGCCCGCCGTCAGTGCCCAGCAATGCTTTTTGCCGCCAAGAGAAGAAAATGGGACACGTCCGAAACAGCACCGCTAAAGACTTGCGTTTGTCAAAATTTACGCGTGTACGTCTAGGTAGCAACAAATTTTCAATTAAGTTAACGCGAATTTATCTTTTTCTTTAATGTGCAATGTAGTTACACCTTTATCTCTTACAGATAATAAGCTCATATTCCTCGATATGCCTATTTGAAAATTTCTGTTATCCCATCACTTTGTCAGAGGTCGCCTTGCATATGTTTGTGACATTCATCATTTTAGCACAGCATTTCAAATAAAAATGAACCCTTGTTTTTAATAAAAGACAAAGCAGGTACACCGTAACCTACATTATAAAGAAGTTAAAATAATCCCAACGATGCACTGCCTCAAGATACGAAATAATGCCAGTCAGAAATCGCATTGTGATCATTTATACGTCTTGAAAATACCAAACAAAAGATAAGCAAGCGAATATGATGCATGGAAATGCATGAGAAACATTCCGCGGATTTGTCTGATCTTCTGACTCATGCGTGTAAAAGAATCGCATAATGGGAGCATTTGCGGCGGGTAACGCGCAACGCGCACTGCTGTTCTGTTGGAATGTTAATAAAATGTTTACTAGTTCTGTTATTTCACAGAATGATAATTATCAATGGGAGCAACACGTGCTTAAAACTGGACGCTGTAGCTTTATATTCTATGATTCTATGGAGGCTGTAGCTTTATATTTCAAGACGCGTTAGACAAATGCATAGCTAGTGCCTCGCGGTAATCTGCCGTCGTCGGTGCCTCGCATGCAAAACGAAAAAAAAAAAGTAATAAAATTACATTGCTAATAGTAGACGCTTCACGTGCCGTTGACGATATGTGTGGCTGACTGTAGAGGGTGCGCAACGTAAGCGTGCCGTACGTTTCTACACATATGAGAACTTAAAAATTGGGGGCCGCTTAAGCTCGCCTTTAAGTTGAACCGATAGCTTCCTGCCCCTGTGCGCACTTCGCACCAGTGTTTAACAGAATGGGACTAAGGTGTGTGCCTTAGTAATGTGCACTGAACCAGAAACGTTTTCGAAGTTGCACCCCACTACGTGGCCTAGATACGCGCAGTAATGATTGCCTTTTGTATGGGTGGCTGTCTTTAAACCACCAAGTCGTTAGGATTTCACATGGTGTGACGTCCAGCAGTGTACTTACACGCAATATTACGGATATTACTCTCGCTGTGACACCTATACAGAGTTTTGAAGCATCAAAGACTTTCAGGATCCAAGCAGAGGCGTGGCTGTGTGGTAGAACACCTGCTTGCCAGAGACGGCCTGGGTCATCACTCGAACCCAACATTTTTATTATTTATTTTATTTGCAGCTTTTTCGATTTTTCGGTCACGCAAGATGATGATTTTTCGTCACAACCAACGGTGCCGACGCCGACGGCGGAATTTGTGCGATCGAGCTCTTTAAGCGTTAATATCAGCCCTTGCTGACGCAAATGGGACCAGGTACTGCTCGACACCGTTAGATTGATTTATATATTTGTCGCCTTACATCGTGCATAGTGAAATTTGTCAGCAGAGCTATCAATCTAACGCCGTTGTTATCGAAAGCATCAAAATAACGATGGTGAAAAGTATTCGTCTCTGAGTGACAAGTTGAACACTGGTCAATTTTACTTTGAAATTCAACATTTAGGTTTCGAGCTAACAAGCGCGAGCGCGTTTGGGCAGTATGTTGAGGAATAAGTCATGTAGTGTAGCTACAAACGCGATGACGGCCTTTGGTCAAACAAGGAAAACAGCAATGACCGTCAACCATAGACGTAAGGGAAACTTCCGGCTAAGGGATAACATCGAGTTTTGCTCTGAACTGACTGAAGTTAAGCTATTAATCGGATGCTGACTATACATGCGATGGCCATAATGATGAGCGCATGCAATTGGCATCAATATGGAAGTTGGAGTTCTTCGGCGTTGTGAAGAATTATTCGATCGGAGAATATCGTTAAAATATTTTTATAACCTTGAGAAATCGCAAGATTTGAACACTCTGGAGATCAATGTATTTGCCACCAGGAAGTACATAACGGATAAGAAAGTGCAATCACGCGAATTTATGTTTAATGTGGCTTTACAATGGTCCATTGTGCCGCGGTATAGAATTGACTGAAATAGTTCGCAAATGGCACGTTGATTGTAACCGACCATATACATTACACCATCTATTAATAATAAACTTTATTGAAAATGAATTAATTCATTCTTTCTCCCGTCGGAAAGGTTTTGGCTGCTTTATAGCGAGACCAAAAAAAATATTAATTTCGTCACACGAATTGTGCGAAATAGAGTTCTCGCGGACTGTACAACTTTAATGGAAAATTTCATATACGTGTTTCAGGGGCGCGAAAGCTCTAACTGAATATATGAAAAGCTGAATTGCGAAGTGATCTTAAAATCTGGCATTCTTGTAGCTTATTACATGTCCATTTGTCTAAGAATGACGTCGCATTTGCAGTTCTGCTCCAATCAATAACCCCAGCACTAAAGTTACATGTTTGCTGTGCCTCAGTTTTCCCGAATCCAGCCGAATATTTCTGATTTGCACATAAAGTATGTGAATAAGAAAAGGTACAATTGCGGAGTTGGTTAGGATGCGGAATTTAAATGTCGAAATTTTCACCTGTTTCGCAAGAAACTTCAGAACCTTTAGCGATCGGGCCGCTGAGAATCCTCCGCCGCATTGTCATGAGCACCTTTCAAGCCTTATGATGACCTGTTATGATGAAGCACTTATATGCTCAATGTACAGTGGTACGACATGAGTGCTTTTCAAGTGTACCGAGCGTTTACGGTTTCTGCTCGAAGCTCAAGAAAATGTCCGCCTTTGCATGCATTAGACGCAAAGCATTTGGTTGAACAACATCAATAAATGGGAATAAATGCGAGTACCGAGCAGAACTTTAATTTTGATCCTGATGCTATAGCGCGCTAACTCTATTAAATATCGATGATTTTGAACTGTCCACCGAACTGTCCAACGCTTTAGCACGGTCGTGAATATAAATATATGATTGATCTGATCGAGCCGCATGACAGAGGGAGGACATCCGATATAATGGAAACATTTGGAATATAGAATCGAATATCATCATATCATACTTGATTCGGTCTTCGGGAATAGCCCATATGCGTTAATACGAATGTTTCAAAATATCATCTATGTCCAAATAAACACCAAAATTAGCGTAAAAGTCGCTTGAAGAGCCAGAATTCGATAGTCCGCACACTCTGAAGAGTTTTAATATTTGTACTTGATGCTCAGTTTATGGTTTTCATGTTAATTTGTTTTAATATGTTAGGGTGCCAACGATATTTTGTGTTAACAACGAAAACGGTTCAATTCAAATTCGATTCGCTTTTTGGACGCACTAGCGCTGCCCCAGAGTCAGGCATGTGCTTCAGTGGAAATTTCGCGCGCCTTTTTTTCTCACCAGACACACGTGCGTTCCCCCGAAAAAAAAAAAAAAAAACAAGTGGTGAGATGGGGTCTTCGCGGTTCTTGCTTGGAGAGAGAGCACGCGCAACATGCATCACATCCCTCTCCCAGAAAGAATTACAAGTCCTGAAGGAGGAACGAAATGTGCCGAGGGCGGCGGGGCGTGCAAGCGGAGCGCCGTAGAGCGCCGGACCTCGGAACTCTCGCGTTTTCTTTTTTCTTGTCACCGCGCTGGGGAGGGAAGCAAGCTCCGTGGCGTGCGTGATTCCCTTCCCGCGAAATCGTAGCTCTTTCGAGCGAGGACGTGCTGAAGTTGAAACACTACGCAGAGGCGGGCAAGCAAGCACTCAGAAGCATTCGTTTGCCTTGATCCTGGAGGCGCGCGGCCGTCTCCCGCTGCCGAGGATTTGACGCGAACCCGTAAGTGACATTCTATTTCCTCGGTGTATCGTATCGTGACTTTTGTCTAGCGACAAAATCAAATTTTATTTGCGCAATTGATGCGTCAATCTGGTCGTCTCTTCTAGCGGGCAGATCAGAAATGTGCAGGCGAACGGTGGTTATATTTGTCCGTGGACCCAAGACATCGTTGACGGGCAAATATGTAAGATTTTCTTGTTTTTTATTTGTGGCATCTATAGTAGGACCGTAACCTATTTTGCCGGTTTCTCTAAGGAACACTGCAACAAGGACTGGTGTGGATAGCGTGCTGCGCTGGTCTCGCCAACTGAGAAGAATTCTGGTAGACGCATGCTTGTTACGAAAGTTTCACGCAATCACTTTTCATTTGATCGCAAGTGTGCTGTAAATGCCGACTGCACAATATGTGACTGGCCCGCGGCCGCTTTGAAGGTAAGATTGTGTTCTCATTAATCTATTTATTGTACCATTTGTTTTGCAGTGACATTACGAGCCAACATGAAAACCTCAATCCATCCTGTCTCCACATATTTAGTTTGTGCGCTGTGGAGCTTGAAAGCACTTCTCAGAATTTCAGCACACTGGCATTTATTGTAAGTGCAGTGTTTTCTTATTTGTGCAGTGACAAAATAATTTGTTTAGTTGTGTGAATAGAGTTTCTAGACGCGACATGACTGTGCAACTGGTCAAGTAAATAGTCTACCTTTCTCAGAGTATTATTCATTGTTCTTTCTTTCAGTATTTCCCGACAGAAGAACAATGCAAGTCTCACATCTTGATGAGGGTGGCGATTTACCCTCTCACATCTCGACGGTTAAAACGTGGCATCTGCGTACGTGTTCAGGGCCAAGAGCACGAGAACTGGCCGAAAGAAGGGAGCCGATCCAACAAGAATGCCGTCCGTTTTATATATATGTCAGCGCTATCATGCAGCGATCACATGGACTGTACGGTTGCGTTGCACAAGGGCTGATGCAAACGCTCCGTGCGAACAATGTTGCATGTAAAATTAGTGCATCTACATCATTGCAAAATAAACATATAAAGAGAAAAACTTATATTCACGTCTTTCTGTTATTGTGTGTTACGTATTAACACGTTAGTGCAGACCGTTAGAGGCGTTTAATTCCGTCTTACATGTGCACTCTGCCCGTAATTAATTCAGATAGAGTTAAACGCCTCTATAAACTGCCCGTTCACATTAAATACGACACGCATCAACACACCAGAAAAACAATTGATGCGTTTTTGTTAGAACACGCACAAAAAAAAAAAAGAAAAAAAGCAGAGCAATACTAGCGAGAAACGTCCGCAACCGACCCACGGCCGTCGGTAAATCGACGCTTATGTGATGTCTGGCCTTGGTCAACCCGCGAGCGGCATGCACTCGGCATCGTCGGCCACGGTGGACGGGCCTACATCGGGTGCCGACGCAGGCCCACATGAGGCCAATGTCAATCCCCAGACCGGCCCTACATTGGTTGCCAAGGTTGGGCCAACGACAGTGCAGTTGGCCAGCGACATCAGGCCGACATTTGCCAAGGATAAATGTTGCTTGGGACATGGCGTAGCCGCTTCACTGTGGGCCGTCAGCGACGGGCCCGCTACTGACAGCTGCGGCATTTGCGGCTCCTCCGACCAGGAGATATCATTTTACTAATGAGATGACATTTTTAAAAAAGCAAGCAAAAAATTCGAATTGGAACCCTAGCACGTCAGCTCGAAAGGGCAGGGCCTTTTAGGGGGTATTTACCGCAGAGTGATTACAAACTCGGACGCGCTGGCGGAAGGAATTACGAAAAAGCTGTTCTGGATGAAGATCCGTGGATAAAGTACATCTGAGGAAAAGCGTCAACGCGTTTCCACCGTTCGCGTGCTCTTCCATAAACGCGAAGCAAGGAAAATTCGATATTGTCCCATATATCTACTGCGAGCGATTCCGATTTCATTCCGCGATGTCCGAAACAGAAGTGACAGACATTTTAGCGGCACTCATGTAGTTTATTACTGAACATTGCTTTCCTTACGTGCCGTGCGACGCTTGAAACGAGCTATCAGCAGCGTTTCTGGAACAGACGATGTCCGCCGATGAATCACCGTCGCACTTTCTCGCTACCGATAGGCCTAGACGTCACGAGCCTCTGCGGAGAGCGCGTTTTGCTGTCGAGCCGACTTGCAGAACAGAAGCTGCGTCGGCACCGTGCATGGCATTGTGGCTTACTCTGAACGCACGCGCGAGCGCTATTTATTCAGCGGAATAATTCTTGGTCCATGATTGCGACTTTATTGGCAGCCCCAAGATCGAGCTGCACATGTTCTGACGCGCCGGCGGTGCGATTGCCGGTGATAGACGCCCCCAAACCCGAGACTTTGGCGCAAATTTCGTCGATATTATCAGGATGGCGCAGTAAATACAATTTGGCGCACTTTGGCGCAGTTGGCGCAGGAGTGGAATCACTGCATATGTTAATGTGGTTCCTTCCAGACATGAAACCTCTATAGGGTTTTTTTCCAAAGCAGTTTTAAGCACAGGCATGGCTCTGAGGTAGAATACTGGGCTCCAATGCAGAGGGCCCAGGTTCGAACCCCGTTCTATCTGGGATATTTTTTGTTATTAATTTTTTTCTTACTTTGTGCGATATCGGTTACGGACACCGGTGGCGGACAACTCGGCCCCCACAAACGGCCGTTGAAATGATCTCATACCAGCTTTCACTGTAAAATTTACGAAGCTAATACAGCATGGCACAGAGCCAACTTACACATTCCAAATTGTTGACGAGCCACCGATGGCAATCACCATTGACAATGAAGCCATTGATGATGAAGTTGCAGCAATTTATGAGGACCTACAGAGGTGCGTGTGGCGACTTCAAGAAGTGTTGCAACAACGCACTGATGTAAAAGGAGGCCATATGCCAGATTTAGTTTTTAAAAAATGACCTTGTAATTGGTGGTAAATGAATGACATACTCGGTCCATGTTATAGACACCCACCTTTTTCCCTGCATCCGTATAAAATATATGATTGCTTGATAATGTTAATAAAGACCAACAGATGATGGTACTGGGAATGTTAATTGCTCTGTTTTAACCATATTGTAGTAATTGAGATATAAACGTGAAGAAAGTGAGGTGGACGAATTAATGAATACTTTATTAAAAATTGGTCTGGCAGTTTGCTACGAAAAGACAACTTTGTCGTCCACTTTACTTTTTTTTCACATTTATGTCACCAATTACTACAATAGAGTTACAACAGTGCAATTGACGTCCCCTATAACTGCTGCGGCTTCATTATCTGTTGGTTTTCATTAAGGTTGTATCAAACAAAGACACGAGCTCTTAACATTTCCTGCTTGAAATATGTCAGTTGACTCCGTGCCACCCTGTATTTACGCTATATCATAGAGGACGTACTAGTGAAAGGCATATACACATGTCCTATTTGCATAGTGCGGCAATATATTTGTCTATTTATGTAATGCCAATGGAAATGCGTGGTAGCCAACAGAGGCGATACGAATTTGTAGCAGATATATTTTGTGGGAAAACAGCACAATCCTGTCTCTTGAGGCAAATGTAGTGAATCTGGCACCCTATCCTGTCTTCTCTCATTTTTCTTCCTTGTTCGTAGTTGCGGTACAAATATTTCGTTACGCAAAAAGGCCTTCGCCCAGACAAGGACGATTTCGTCTGCTATTACCTGTTTCCGCATCTTCTACAAGGCTGAGTAGACACTGTTGTTTTGCTACACTGCAGCTACGAAGGAGTCCTCAGTCATGCGAATCTTCTCAGAATGCCTTGCAAGCCACGAAACCGTGGAAACACGTGCAGAGTGCGTGCAAAGCAACGGGAACTCAAGGCAGAGCGAAGGGATGAGTGGAGAGGTGTACAGTCGTGCTAAGAGTTTTTGCGCCACACGCCGCGGCAGTGCCCGGCACTGCAGCGCCCCTCCATGGCGTGGGTCTCCTCTGTTGGGAGCGAGCAGTTATGGAGGACACCCCTTTATTGGACGCACCTCGATGGCCTCATAGGTAGCTTAGCGCCGGCACGTTCCCCATGGGTTTTGCTGTCAGCGCTCTACGAAAACACCCCGCAGAAGCCCTCCAGGACATTTGTACTTTCGAAACAAAATATGCTCTTTACTGTGAAAATAACAATTTTCGATGACCAGAAAAGACAAGATAGTTTACAGTCCCTGCCTCTTAGCAGAAAACAGAGCACCTACGCTTCACGCGGTCACTGCAATGGAGACCCCTGAACGGGCTTCTTGCATGAAAGGTAGTCAATCGCCGAGTGCAAACTGTGTGAAATATGTTGTTGGAGTGGACCGCCTGCATAACCAAATGGAGCATAACAGAAAGAAGCCTCAAGCCAGCGATCACACGGGTTCGTGGCGACCGACGATGCTTCTGCATGTATGAGCATGCATGTATATTCGTACAGATAGTTTCACTTTCGCTACGAGCATATTTTGGCACCGTGCTGTGAACTTTAGATCGCAAAATATGAGGATTTGTGAGTACACAAACTGTATAACAACTACGACTTCCGCACGCCATGCCAACTTGTGATCTGCTGTCACAATGATTCAATGTTTTTTTTTCTTTTCGGTCTAAATTCAAGTATGTTTCAATGTAATTTGACAAGTTGCCTCGCAATGCATAGTGATTGGTCTTCTCACCGAGCAATTGCCGCTGCTTCTGTTTCTTATTTCAGTGCGTTCGTTTCATTTGTTGCTCACAAGAAGCGTGAGGAAATGCGATGCTTTTTAAAAGTGAAGCATTTCTTAGCGAACCTCAGGTACTTTGGCCGTTTCTTTCTTTCTTTCTGTCTGTGAGCCTCTTCGATTAACGTCTGGCAGGTGCTCGGGCAGATGTTCGTTTTTCTCGGGCAGTTCTCGGGCAGCGCCGAAGCTCCGCCCACCTGCCAGAACGCCGCTGATGCTGCCGTAAACGCGTTTGTTTTTCCCTCTCCAGCAGCCAGCGGGCTGCCCGCGGACTCGCTCTCCTGCCGGAACGATTTTACGATGGCAGCAAGCATACGACGTGCTCTTTTGGATGTTTTTTTTATTTTTCGTCGCGTCGTCTGCTCACGAATTCTTGGAGCACAAGTTCGCCGCTCAGTTTGACGAGTCTTTTTTTGGTTCGCTGCTTTCACGGTGGTTGAACGTGCATTTCACTTGTAGTCTTACGTTGCTTAGCATGGCGTCTGCCTTAAGGTCACGAAATATTATTTCAAACGAGGTGCAGGCAGAATTAAGTGCGCCTTCTCTAGAAGGACGGATGCATTGTGCTGCACGATGGTAATCCCGTGTATGTGATTGAAGGTAAGACATTTCAGTGTCGTGCGAGTAATTTTCGTGTTTATACGTTTAATTCGATTTCTTGCGCAGCGCCGAAGCTTCTTTGTTTTAGTAGCTCTCCTCCGATTCTGACTGGTCGCGATAGGCGAATGTGACAGCCGTCAAGGGCCCCGATGATATATGGAAGGCCGGCTTCCACCCTTTGGAGCTTGATACAGCGCACGAAATGCTTGCTTCATGTGATGCCGTTGCCGTCCGGCCACTTGATCTCACTCGCACTGATCGCAATTAAGAAGTCAAGAACACGCCGAATTTTGCTGTGCACACTCAACCCACTCACATCGAATTTGTCCGCAATTACATACATTGTAGTTGCGTGCCGAGATAGGCCAGTCAGAGCAGATCAGCACAGTCTTCTCGGCTGACAGCTTCGTTCTTCTGACTCTGATTTGTTCTTCCGAGTTCTGATTGCACGAGAGCCTGTGCCACCTTGCCAGCCTTGCACTGTTTTACCGTATGGTCCTTTTTCGTTGCAACCTCGTTGCAACTTCATTACATCTTACACCTCATCACATTTGGTGGAGGTTGCCGAGATCCCCAAACAGACCTAGAGCTCAGCCCTCGCTCGCAAGTTGGCCGAGAGACCACTGGACAACATGACTGACGCAGTCACTGCCCAGCCAGCACCACCGGTTGCCCCGTCCCCCTGCCCCGATGCTACCCGTCAACGGGACCCGCCCATCTTGAGCGGAAGTGGTGAGCACGACGTCAAAGACTGGCTCTCCTTATACGAATGCGTAAGCGCCAGCACCAAGTGGGACGTATCTTTTATTTGGCTGACGTCGCTAAACTTTGGTTTACCAACCGCGAATCCGCCATTGCGAACTTGTCAGCCTTCAAGACCCTCGTGACCGAAGCATTCGGCTGACCAGAGGTCCGCAAGCTCCGAGCTGATTAGCGTCTGCGCCATCGAGCACAGCAGCCTGGCGAGACATTTCCTAGTTACATTGAGGATGTGCTAGACCTCTGCAGGAGAGTTAACCCATCCATGCCGGAAGACGAGAAGATCAGACATATTCTCAAGGGTATCGAGGATGGCGCATTCCAGATGTTGCTGGCAAAAAGCCCGACCACTGTGGCAGTGCTTGTAAGCCTGTGCCAGAGCTCTGACGAATTGCGCCGTCAGCGTTCCATCGCCCGGCAAAGTCTCCCACCACCAGATTCGATCTCGGCCATCACAGTCGCAAACGGCAATGTTTGCCAGGGAACACTTACTAACCAGATCAAGGACTTTGTCAGAGAGGAAGTGGCCCGACAGCTCTCGCTGCTGCCTCATAGCGATGCGCCCACCGCAAGCCTGCCTTCGACACTGCGGCAGGCCATACGCACCGAAATTTGTGAGGCCCTACCTGGCCCTACACACAGTTCTGGCCCCTTAACCGTGCACTTACTACATGCCATCCTCCCTCTCTAGTGCAGGCTACGCAACGCCTGCTCCATCCTCACCTCTCAGCTACGCAGCTGTGGTCCGCGGCCCCCACCGCACCCAAGCTCCTTTATCAGCACCACCCCATCCCGCCTCGCCTCCAGTTTTCAGGCCCCCACCACACTTCTTCCGTCCAACAGATGCGTGGCGCACCCATGACAACCGCCCTATCTGCTTCGCGTGTGGCATCGCTGGCCATGTCGCACGCGTCTGCCGCTGCCGTCCCACACCTGCGTACGCCTCCTTCAGAATTCCTACCTACGCGCTGCAACATGCCACCACATCTGCATCTAAACAGAGGCACTCCGACTCGGATCGCCGCTCAGAAAATGCTCGTTTCCCTTCCCTTCGTCGCCAGTCTCCATCGCCTATGCGTTGTCGACCACCTTCTGATGAGAGAAACTAATCAGTGCAGTTCCGGAGGCAAGAACTGCAACTTGTGCGCAATTCTCAAGGCCTCCATTTTCGCCGCAAAATGTTATTGATGTCGATGTTGAGGGAGTCACCGCACTAGCGCTTGTAGGTACCGGGGCCGCGGTTTCTATGATGAACGCGAACTTTTGTCGGACTCAAGAAAGTGACATCTCTCTGTGGCATGGTGCTGTCCACGGCTAGCGTGCAACGCATTCATCCCTCAGCTGTGTGTACGGCGCGCGTCGTCATCCAAGACATTAGGTACACTGTCGAATTTTTTGTTCTGCCATCTTGCTCTCATGACCTCATCCTGGGTTGGGATTTCCTTTCACGTCATGAAGCTATCATCGATTGTTCACGTGCGGGAGTGTCCATTGTGCCAACCTGTGAATTTTCATCGCCTGACCGTTCTCTTCTTCCCTGCAAACTCATTGTTGATGCTGACACTATCTTGCCTCCGGAAGCTTTAGTCCCTATTACCCTTTCGTGTACTGCTCAACCTGACGCCACGGTAGTGTTTACGCTATCTCCAGTGTTTACTGAACACATGGGCATCGTTCTGCCATTTGCCGTTCTCACAATTGCGTCTGGGTCAACCATAATGCTGGTTACAAACCACTGCAACTACCCCATTGCCTTACTCCGTGGTGAAACTTTAGGGTATGTACAACGTGTCGACAACATCGATGATCTTGATCTTCCCGATGACACCACATGTCACATTGCCACAATCACTCCTGCATCTCAGCCATCAAGTTCGTCAGTGTTCGACAACGCCACTGACGCAAACGTCCCCCCCTCTCATCGCCGCCAACTTGTTGCTCTCCTTGACAAGTTTATCTCTTCTTTCGACTTTCAACAACTTTCGTTAGGCCACACCACGACTATCAGTCATACTACCGACACCGGCTCCCACTCGCCCCTGCTGACAGCGGCCTTACGGCGTTTTCGCCGAAGAGCACCGTGTCATTACGGAACAAGTGGATGACATGCTTCAACGTGGAGTCATACAGCCTTCTCAAAGTCCTTTGTCATCACGTGTGGTATTGGCCAAGAAAAAAGATGGGACCATTCCATTTTGCGTTGACTATTGCTGCTTAAACAAGATTACGAAAAAAGACGTCTACCCGCTACCGCGAATAGACGATGCTCTTGACTGTTTACAAGGCGCCGAGTACTTTACATCCTTGGATCTGCGTTCTGGGTATTGGCAGGTGCCAATGGCTGAGTGTGATCGCCCTAAAACAGCCTTTATAATGCCCGATGGCCTATATGAGTTCAACGTCATGCCATTTGGGCTCTGCAACGCGCCTGCAACATCTGAGCGCATGATCGGTGCCATTCTTGGAGTGGAAGACTTGCTTGTGTTACCTGGACGACATAGTAGTCTGTTCAGCAGATTTCCCGACACACCTTGCTCGTCTGCATGAAATTCTCACATGCTTACAACTTAACAACAAGAACTGCCACTTTGCAGCACGGAAACTAACCATCTTGGGACATGTCATCTCAAAAGACGGCACTCTTCAGGATGCCGATAAGCTTCGAGCTGTCGCCGAATTCCCAAAGCCCACATCGATGAAAGCCCTCAGACGTTTTGTCGGCCTCAGCTCCTATTTTCGTCACTTTGTGTATAACTTCGCGTCTATCATCGCACCTTTGACAAGTCTGCTTGCCAACAGCAAAGGTATATCTGCATGGTCACCAGCATGTGATGCGCATTTCACCAGTTGCGCCGCCTGTTGACCTCACCCATCGGGCGTCCGGAGGGGGGTGCAAGGGGGGCGGCGCCCCCCCCCCTGGAATTTCGGATAATATCTTTCTATGCAGGTAGCAATAAGCTGCACACCGTTCGTTAGCACAGAAAAGGTCCGCATATCCGTGTGAAACGGCCTTCAGGATTGCCAGCCAACTTTGCACGTTATTACATATTATTGACTAACCTTGCCGGTCAAGTCACGGTAGTGAACCCCCCCCCCCCCATAGATGCACCCCCCTGGAAAAATTTCTGCGGACGCCCTTGACCTCACCACCTATCCTTCGTCACTACGACCCCACTGCTCCCACAGAAATTCACACCGATGCAAGTGGCGTCGGTCTTGGTGCAGTTTTGGCACAACGGAAAGGCATCCAAGGTGAATACGTTGTCGCTTATGCAAGCCGTGCTCTCAAGAAGGCTGAATTGAAGTACTCCGTTACAGAGGAGTGCTTGGCGATAATCTGGGCATTGACGAAGTTTCGCCCGTAGCTTTACGGCCGGCCTTTCGACGTGGTTACAGACCACCACGCTCTATGTTGGCTTTCCACCTTGAAAGAGCCATCGGGACGCCTGGGCCCATTGGGCACTTCGATTGCAGGAATACGATATTCGTGTTGTATATCGTTCCGGTTCCAGCGGATGCTGATGCACTCTCCCGCCCCCAATAACTTGAGATGTGGCTTCTCTGTCACCCCTCTTTAACACCTTGTCACCACTCGGCACCAGTGACATGCTTTCGGAGCAGCGTAAAGACCCATACCTTGCCTTGTTGCTCGACTACCTTACCGATCCGTCTGCTGTCCCTTTCACTAGAGCGCTGCGCCGTCAAGCAGTCCACTTTTCCGTGCGAGACAACATTCTGTGCCGCCGCAACTACATGCCAGGTGGTCAGAAGTGGCTCCTTGCTGTCCCTAGTCATATGCGCTCTGACATCTGTGCGAATTTCCATGCAGATCCCCAAAGTGCTCACGCCGGCGTCCTGAAAACCTACGAAAGGCTGCGTCAGCGATATTACTGGCGAGGAATGCATCGCTTTGTGCAGAAATACGTTCAGTCTTGTACTACATGCCAACAAAGCAAGACACCTCCGCGGACACCTTACTGGCACGTTGCCAGCCGCTCCCGTGCCGGGCTCGCCCATTTGACGCGTGGGTATCGACTTCTACAACCCCTGCACCCCGTATAGTGGCTCTGGAAAACCGGTTGATTGTTGTCGGTGTCGATCATCTGACGCGCTACGCTGAGACTGCAGCTCTCCCGGCAGTGACAGCCCGTGAAGTTTGCACTCTTCATTCTTTGCAGCTTCATTCTACGCCACGGTGCTCCGCGGGAATTTCTCAGTGATAGGGGTCGCGTGTTCCTGTCCGAGGTCATCCAAGCCCTAGCTCCTCGCTGAATGCAGCATCATTCACCGGAAATCCACCGCCTACCATCCACAGACAAATGGTCTCACCGAGCGGTTCAACCGCACACTCGGCGACATGTTGAGGATGTATACCTCCTCCAACCACACCAACTGGGACACTGTACTACCTTTTGTCACGTTCGCATACAACTCCGCGACGCAAGCGAGTACCGGCTTTTCCTTGTTCTTTCTCTCATACGGCCGCGAACCTTCCCACCCACTGGACACCATACTCCCGTACCGCCCTGGTGCCTCTGAGTGCACTCCAGTTTCTGAAGTCGCCAGATGCGCCGAAGACTGTTGTCAGGTGGCTCAAGGTCAACAAAAGACGCGACATGACGACGTTTATCACCCAGCTCCTACATTTCCTGCTGGCTCCCTTGTTTGGCTTTGGGTACCCCCCCCCCCACGTCCCCGGCCTTTCCTCTAAACTTCTGGCGTGGTATCATGGTTCATACCGTGTCATTCATGCCACCTCGGCGGTGAACTACATCGTCGAGCCCCTTACACAATCGCCAGATTTGCGCTGTCGAGGACGCGAGACCGTACATGTCGACCGTCTCAAGCCCTACTACAACCCCCTCATTCTACGTACTCCCTGAGTTGCCAGGGATGGCTACGCTTCACCCCGGGGGTATTGTAGAGGAGCAGATGCACGAACGAGTATGCGCCTGTAAAAGAGGACGAAAAACAACCCGCGTTCTGATTGCGTGAGAGCCTGTGCCGCCTTTGCCAGCCTTGCACTGTGTTACCATGCGGTCCTTTTTCGTTGCGACTTCGTTACATCAATAAGCCTCATCACAACAATAACAAAGACATTCCGCTCACCTACCTGAGAACTCTTAAGAACCCGTTTCCACACACGCACAGGGATTCGTGAAAATGTGCATGTGTTCTCCATCATAACGGACAAGTATAAGCACTACATATCAGCTTACCACACCTGGTGTTGTTAATACCCATGTTGCTGTTGGCATCGTTACGCAACTGTAAAACAACTGGCTATATAACACATGTTCAGACTGTTTAGCATATGTTTGTGCATATACTATTAGCACATATCTTTATGCGCCATTTCATATAGTTTCGCTTAAAGGGGCCCTGCAACACTTTTCGAGCATGCTCAAAAAGCGCTGCCGATCGGTAGTCGAGGCTCCCGAGAACACCGCGAGCCAAATATTATAGCGATGCGCACGGCCTGGAATTTACAATAAATTCTCAAAGTCAGCTCAAAATCGCTCCCTCTTCTCTCGACAAATGATGTATTAGTCCGCAAAATATGACGCGATTGTCGGCAGTTCCACCATTGGCTGATGTTATAATCACGATAACACCCTCATTATTACTTTCGTTGTTAATTTTGAGTTCAATAAGTAGATAATATGTATGTTTATATTCTGTTATCGCGTTAAAAACACCGAACAAACATTAATATTAGCACTTCCGGTCTCACCGACAGCTCGTCTGCTTGTAGTTGCGTGGTTCCGTTTTCTTCGCCATGCGCAGTGCCGAAAACGTGAATATTTCTGTGCTTTTGACCATCGCCGGTTGCCGTTGAGAGTGGCAGCCGTTCGAGTGTTGCCTCGTCAGCTGGGAACTGCATCGTCGGCACGTTCTCACGACCGACCGAGGCAGCCGTGCAGCATGTCTCCGATAACAATGCTGGCGTCCGGTAATGGCGGCGCTTCGGGGTCGTCTGCCAGTGCCGTCGTGCCGTCTTACGAGGCGGTGTATCGGAGTATGGGCCGAAACCGATCTCAGCTGTCATTCGTTCCAAACGAGCGCGCAGGTTTGCTTCCATGGTTGGCAGAGCGATGAAAACACTACGGCGTTCGAGGTGCACACCCAACATTACCAAACCGACGCGCAGTTTTCAAGCACGCGCGATACACATCGGCTCCGCTCGACGAGAACGACGCAAGCCGACCGGAAGTGGCGGCACAGACACGTGGTTGCGCCCAGACGTCAGAGAGAAAAAAATGAAGAAAAAAATTTCCGCCGGCGCTCTTGGCGGAGCCTCGCTCGTCTGCGCTCCCTCCTTCGAGTCGCTGCCTAGCTCTCCGCGCGCTCGCGGCGTTGAGTTGAGGGAGAAAGCTGCGGAACGTGATCTCTATAATTTGGTAACACCACTTAGACTTGACGGATTCGAAAAATTTTTGCGGCATATGACTCGTGAAGAGTCATACGTCAATAATGAGACTATTCCAATATAACTAAGAAAGTGTTGCAGGGCCCCTTTAATGTAAAATTACGCCACAGCCATCTTTTTGCCGCATTGCTTCGCATAACATCGATTCTCACGGTATGTGGGATCTGCTGAATTTTTTTAATGTGCTCCTTAATTATCGTTCCCTTTGCATTCCTGTGAATTTGCCGCTCTCTGCCACCAACAAATTCATATACCAAAGCTTGCCCACTTCGAGATTGCTGGTGGAAGGAGAAGTCTTCAACGAGGCTAAGCATGTAGCGCTAAAAAAAAAAGAAAATACAGTAACGTTCTCAGGACTTGTTCTGCAAAACGTCGGCTGTGAAACAAGGACCCACATGAACTTGAAATAGCGGTGAAAGAAAGAAGTTATTGCAGCAACCTGCAGCTGTAAAGCAGGGTAACAACAACGCGTAAAGAGTAAGATGCAAAATTTTAATGTGCAGCATTATTTGGTGTGTTGCCCGGCAGTTTTGGCAGCATGTTGGGTCTAACGAAACAGCACGGCATCTTTCCCACATAAATAAATAAGGCTCCAAGAAATACATGGGGTTGGGGAGTCCCAACTTGAGTCTGAGAGTGGCACAAATAAATTGGGGCTTTTTAGCATGTAGCGTTTGTGTCAGGAGAACGCAAGTTTGACTGAGAGAATGTTTTTGCCAACATAAATGTAGCACACATCAGCTGCAGCATTTGACTCGCTAGTTATGTACAACCACCAGCAAACATTGTGTAGCTTCTGAAGGCGAAAGCCTTAGTTGCCTCATCAAGTGGGAAGGTTGACTGTCAGCGTAGGCATCCCGCTAGTGATGCAGAACTATCGATGGTACTTACCAATACTATCGATAGCTGAGTCACTATCGAACTATCGGTGGTAAAAAATACTATCGATAGTGCTATCGATAGTAAATTCGATGGTACTATCGATAGTATAAATAAACAGCACGAACTCATTGCTGAAATAAACTTGGTTCCCCAAGCGCGAGGTACACAGTGGAGCTGGAGGAGCCGGCTGAAGGGCAAGAAGGCTGACATGCCCTTGTTCTTCACCAGAGTGCTTTGCTGACACCATGATCATAAAGTCCAACTGTTCAGCTGTAGCGGAAAGGAAGCCGTCCATGTGGTGGAACCTGCGTGGCTTCAAATTCATATTGCATTTTATGATTTCAAAATAAAAAAATATCAAGAACTAAGTTTGTTAACTGTAAGGTGTAACTGCTTGTTTTTGGATATGATTTATTGAGGACATATCACGCCATTTTCAATGCGTAAATAATTTATTTCTCTCGCCAAAAATTGCTCATAAATTAAGCGAAGCTGATCATAGGCTATCGCAAATATTTTGACAATATGGCTGGGCAGTAACAGCACCATTATTCACACCACTATTGAAAGTATTGTCACATGTTTGTGACGGTGAGAATACTGCAGCATGACCGGGAAATACGGAGCTCTTTATTTGGCAAACTTGTGCCCAGAAATCAAAACTCAATATACAAGTGATATGCGCTGCGCACTGATAACAGCGAGAACAGTCCCGGTCGTCATCTCATCATCGGTGGAACGAGTCGTCTTTTATACATCAGTCATCGAACCTCCAGCGTTATTGCTGGTGCTTGCGTAAGCTCTCGAATAAACTTCTGTTCGCGTCCGCACGTATTCTTAACAGAATGATCTCAAACATCGTGAAACTTCTCAAACATTACAGTGCGGTCTGCATCAAACGTTGCTAACGTCTTTGTGGGTGAAACCCAACACATCAAA
>NW_023614759.1:0-40001 GCF_013339695.2 Rhipicephalus sanguineus
CATTGTTCTTTCGCTTTGGCTGCTTTTTACTCGGTCCTCCATTGTTATCTCTTCCTTCCCTGCTTCCGCGTCGTCTCACAGGACCGGGGAATTAGTGCTAATCGCCCCACAGATTTCGCACAATGAGCCCCCTCCCGCGAAGGGAAGATGCTCCCTTCCCTTCACGAGTGAATGAATGAAGCTGCTCATTTCGCTTTCTACAGCGCCGCATCCCGTCCCTATTGTTTGCTGCACTCGAGGAGGCCAAACACTAACAAGTCCCGAACATTTCTGCGCATGCGGGTGTCTCTTCTCTGATCCGTAAGTTAGCTCTTCTCGCGTACAGCTGTGGTGGCCAAACGCGCTCGAGATGAGAAAGCGGAGTCGGAATAACGGTCGACCGGGTTTCTGAGATGTCGCTCACGTTCCTCGCCAAGAAGACGACCTGACCGTTGGAGACGGCTTTATTTCTCGCTGTTCGCAAGTTTGCGTGACGAGACTGGAAATTACGTTTCAGCAATGCGCATGCACAGGGTTGTTGTGCAATGGGCGGCTTTTGTCGCAAAGTGCACGCGCAGCGCCGCCGCTTTAAGGGACACGAAAGTTCCACAACGAATGTTCTTAGGCTGGTAAAGCATGTTTAAAAACCTTACTGTACTCTCGTTAATTTTACCGTCTTAGGCTTTTTCACAGAAGAGGAAAAGTCAGTTTCGCCGCAAGGGCGAAGCAGTAAATGGGATCGCAACACACTGGAATAGTGTATAGGCTAGCAGCTGACTCCTTTAGGAAAGCGGCCTTCGTGCTGCCTGCGGCGTCAACGCAGGTGAGAGAACAAAGCCATCTCCGATTCGCTGTCAAGACACGAGCGCGCGCAAATGTAAGCACTGCCAAAGCAAGCACTGCCTGCTGTCTCCATGTGCCTTTCGCGCTGCATAGACGGCTGGTTCGTTTTATCTCTGCTAGAGCCGCGCTCGTCGGCAACGCCTTCACTCGCGCAAAGAACATGAGACGCGCGGGGCGATGCGATCGACTGCCTGAGTTCATAATTCCGAAAGCCACGTACACAGTTTGGTTGAGAAACATGGCTTACACCGGCGTGTAGCCTATGCTCCGCGTAGCCACACGAGCTGCTTTATGCGTTGCGTCGTGTTTATTCCTTCGGTAGCAATCAATGAGCGCGAAATTATCCAAGAGCACAATAGATCGCAATAGTGATGGAGGTACGGGGCTTTTTGAAGAGCTTCGTAAGGAACGATGGCATCTCCCAGTACTTGTACTCAAACGCTACACGATGCTACGTGGTCAATGAAATGAAATAAACCTTAGCTATCGGAAGTAGGCTTGGTACGAGCGACGCGCAAGCCGTTTATGAAGACGGGCAGCATGTGCGTCGGCGGAGAAGCAGCGCGGACGGAGGGGCACGCAACACAAGCGCTGTCCGGGGGCAAGTCTATTGCCATGGCAAATATAAACGGCGGGAGGAAGGATCCGTGAAAGTAGCGAAAGCAGTACTACCGTTTATGAAATAGGCAGAGCTTGCGTCTGACGTCTGTGGAGATTGCAGTTTGAGCATCTCCCGAATACTGTTGATGCTCGAATGGTAGTTGTAGATAGACCTTATGAAGCGAGCCGCACGAATTTCAGACATTTTCCAGTAGCTCAATTAGGTAGCTTTAACGAGGACTGAGGGTGGGTACAGGAAGAACGTGCCTCTAATATCACTGCTGCATTTGTCACAAGTTGAGCAATGTGACAACGTTGAGTGGTCAGAGATCAGGGTACCAAGATACCTGTATTTCTCTACATGAATCGAGTTCGTTCAATTTAAAGGGTATTCGTGCTCCTAGTAAGGCTGCTTGCGAGATGCTCGTATAGCTTTACATTTAGAAGCACCATCGAGCGCAAGCACCTGTTTCCTATCATATTGCAGCTTGTGGCTCATAGGAGAGTGCCACGCGTAAGAAAGGAGACGCGCATAGCATCCTGCTGGATTTGCTTTGCCTGAGCACCCTTTCTCAGAAAGGTCCGGAGACCACCGTGTGAGTTCGAGTTCCGAGCGCTCGTTGTCATCGTTCAATATGATTGGTTTGATTCCCCCTTCCAAAGAATTCCACGCGATGTGCTTGTTCCGCTCTGATACCCACGCGATTCCACATCAAGAAACGGCCTCAAGGCTCCGTGGCCGTCCGGTGAAAGTCGTTATCTTCGTCGGTAAGCAACAAGCATAGATGCCGTTTCGGATGCCAGCGGGTCACAGCAATCCTAACTGGACAACCTTTAGGGCCTAACAGGGCCTAACTGGACAACCTTTAGGCGAGTGAAGAAACATTTACACGAGCGTGGCGCCGAAGCAATCTGTGATCGTGGTCTTGTGGGCAGGTTCTGTCCTCTTGCCCTCGAGGCGCAGCATGTAGGACCTGTGTATGCGCGGCTGCCCAGAATGTAAACAGCATCAACAGTGAGCCAAGAAAAGACAAATCGTGGAGCGTTTGTCAAGCCGCTGTCGCGAGCTGTGTGGAAGAGCCTTACAGGGACGCCGCTTCTGAATAAAAATAGCCACAGGAATAAACAGGAGGTACGAGGCGAAACTTTCGCGCTCGCTTCTGTTTAGCCCTGGCGACGACGCGATGACGAAGGGCTCGTTCGAGTATGGATTCTTCGACACGATGCGCAACAAATAAAAGCAGCAACACGACGGTATTTCCGCTAACGTTGCACCTCCCCTAATGAGTTTCGGATGCGCGTGCTGTGCGAAGCCAGTGCGGCCCATCTCTCGCGCTCGTCCCGAGCCCTGAAGCAGAAGGGCGGGATAGAAGGTGTCCTGCTGAGGAAGTGCGAGGAAAATAAACAACAAGAATATCCGCGTACTAGAGGGGGAAACGAAGGAAGCAAAAGAAAGCTGCTACAAGCGCAATTAGTGAGCTGAGCAACTTATGCCTCGTTGCGTACCGAAATTGCCAAATAACGGCTATTAACCGGGCTTCTACAGCACCATGTGCGTTCGGTGCTTTTATCTCCACGACCTTCTAACTTGCTGCGTTGAGTGTCACGGCTCCTACGCGAGTAAAGAAAATAGAGAAGTCTTCCTCACCTTGTGGTCGATTGGTTGCCGTCAACCGCCGCCTTCCAATGTGGCTGGCGCTGATCTTTAAACCGTGTGTGTTTTCGCGACAGACCAAATGATCCCCTATTACGCCTTGCTGTCGCTGTTCTTTTTCGAATGCAAAGCATTTCTTAGCGAAACAAAGGCACAAAGGCACCTTAACCGTTATCTATCTATCTATCTATCTATCTATCTATCTATCTATCTATCTATCTATCTATCTATCTATCTATCTATCTATCTATCTATCTATCTATCTATCTATCTATCTATCTATCTATCTATCTATCTATCTATCTATCTATCTATCTATCTATCTATCTATATCTATCTATCTATCTATCTATCTATATCTATCTATCTATCTATCTATCTATCTATCTATCTATCTATCTATCTATCTATCTATCTATCTATCTATCTATCTATCTATCTATCTATCTATCTATCTATCTATCTAGCCACCTACGTCAGGGTTCTCTCGTAATCGCCTCCTTACCTTGGTGTCGACCAAAATTGGCATGGGAGACTTCGTCATGGCATGAATAACGTTAAAATCCTGTCGCGTACGTCGCCAAACAATTTCCTCCAGACACAGGTGGCACATACCCGTTTATCACGGACCAAGGTGTACGGGCATGCGCCAGAGGTGATTGACAGTTCAAATCTATCCAGGAACGGCGAGAACAGGCATTGATAATTTAAATGCGAGGGCTTGAAAAAAAAACCGCATCGGCAGCGTTGACCCGACGAATGCAAGGAATAAAAAAATCACAGCATATCCACGTGGTGAATGATGAAGAGTGGGGCGAAGCTTCGGAGGAAATCATCGGTAAACCGTGAATCTTTTGTCTAACGCCCCATCAATCATCATATAAAGAGTGAGAAGCACTGTTTGTATATTACAAACGTCAAACTTTTATTTTTCTTAATTAGATTATGCTGGCTTGCGTTGTCCCTTCATTTTCACGGCTTTATGGTCCGTGAATTGAAGGGATAGCGGTTTCTGTAGGGTTTGCAAATAAAATGTGAAAATACCAGGTCTATACACGTCCCTCGGATGGTGGTTGGTTTCATACGATCAAAGAACGTGCTCGTGAGAGCATATTTGGCTGCCATATGTCGTAATAACCACTCATTGTTCTTTTCGGTAATATCGACATTCAGGTCACCAACTAACACAAATGGTGTATTCTGTACTTGTCATAATTACACAGTGCCGTGTCCATGAATGTCTTGATATTCCCACTCGACAAATTGGGTGCAAGGTACATGGTCATGATGATGCATCCATCAAAATCGATGGCAGCATATTCACCGTTGTGGCTTTGTGTCGTTGGTAGTAGTTTCAGATCTTGTGCCTTTTCTGTTTGTTCGACGTATACGGCCACACCACCTGCAGGACGCTCTGCATCATCGATGCACACGACTGGAACGTATTCTCTGAAATACGGTCTTTTGGCGTTCCACGTCTTGGTAAGACAGAGAATGTCCACCGCAGTAAGTATGGGGTCCCGTTTCACATCGTCTACTAGCTTGACATAAAACCAGCTAGGCTTACATGGTAAGCGGGAAACTACAGAAGGCAACAACAAGTAAAGAAAACATAAGAGAACGGCAATCTTTTGCCAAGACGTTCGACCACTGCATAATTAACGGCTATCTCGTGGGTGGGTCTCTGTAGCCTTGTCTTCCATCCGGCGACTCCGAGCGAAAGAGAAAGCGCGCCAAAAGGGAGCCTCATGGCGCGTTACTTCTGAAATGTTGTCTTCGGGCGTCGTTGAAAACACGAGACGTAGTAAAGAAGAAACAACGCCACACAGGCGAAGACGCAACGAGAGTCTCACTCGTCAACGTCGTCTTCTTCTACTGCATGCCAGAACGCGCGCAGTAAAGAAGAAAGAACACCACACAGGCGAACACGCACGAGAGTTTCACTCGTCAGCGTCGTCTTCTTCTTCTACTGCATACCAGAACGCGCGCTTCTCACGAACTTGAGGTGGCTACTACAAACAAACGAACAAACGGAGGATGGGCAGACCCACGGCATAAGGAGCTTCGCCCCTAAATTAGGTTCCCAGCAGGAATCGGGCCCAAGAATTCTGCGTGGCAGTCAGGTATTCTACCACAGAGCCACGGCAGGTCTATAAACTGGTTTGGAAAGACACCCTATGCAAGCGTAATATCGGTGCACCGTCAATTGTGGTTGTAGTTCTGGCTGTCTTATTTTATAACAAAGCAATAAGCACTACACATGTACTGCTACGACACAGGCGTCATGTCAGGTTAACGTCAATGGTGGTTCTCGTGTTGGCTCCGCTTTTATAGCAATTTAATAAACATTATATTTGTATTCCTATAAATCAAGAAGCTATATCCAAACGTTGCTTGACCCCGGAGGAGTACGCTGATGAACGTTACGTGTGATATTCACATCATCGCACCGTAAAGAGCACTTCGTTTCGAGGACACTGACACATGTTCTCTAAAGTGAGTGCTCACGTTACGTCAGAGCATAGGTGACCCTTTAAACGCCACTATTGCCAACATGCCAGGTAAGCCCACGATGTGCACACAACTACTACACTTACAAAAACACTTCGATCCACCTCGTACGTAACAATTGGCTCAAAGCAAAAAGATGCAGCATAAGAGTTCTCGTTGACTGCTTCGCATGTAGCTGGGATCTGCCGAGTTTTTTTTCAAGGTGAAGGCAAACATAAATCTACGAAAAGAACAACGTAGAAAAGAAACCCCACGGACGTTTGAGCGCAGTGCGTCAAGGGTTTGGCGCAGCCGTTTCATCACAAAATGCGCGTTGGTAAGAGCAGCCAATAAACTTTTTTTTTCAGTTATGAATGGCAGATATTTCGTGGGTAACCTAAGGCGGGCGTAGACTGCGCTCGCGGTGGTTGTGTCCTGGGACGCCGCAGTGGCGGGTGGAACCGGATACATGGGGCAGTGATCATATGCCAATCATAATTGGTTTACAAAGAAGATGCATAACGAAAATTCGACGACGAGTAGCAATCACGCATTGGCATAAATTTCAGGAATCATCGATTGATAAAGTACCCACAGAGCCCTCGGAAATTCTTCCCGCTTTACAAGAACTGCTCCGCAGTAACACAATCATGACCACCGTTGACGAAGGACAAGCTCAACCGGACCTCACTCTTTTGCAACTTTGGGCAAAGCGACGTCAGGCAGAAGTGTATGCGTCGAGGAATCCAGATGTACCAGGTAGCCGTGCTCGTGCTAACCATATATCAGCAAAGGCGCGTCGGCACGAAAAGCAGCTTTCGCGACGACGGTGGCATGAGTGGTGTGAGAAACTTGGATCTGCCATGGGAAACAGAGCACTTTGGCGTACGTTCCGGTCGATGGAACGGGTCCCAAGCAACCTGACCTTGCAACAAGCGTTAGGTTAGCGATGCAAAGTACGCCACAAGAATTCGGAGAACAGGCTGCAAGAGCATTTTTCCCAAAGCATAACAGCGCACCATCTATAAACTGCTCCGAAATTGATGAGTCTGACCATAGTGCCACATTGGATATATCCAGTTCTTTCAGCATGGCCGAACTAATAGCGACGATTGAAACTTCGCACAAAAGAACAACACCTGGTCCCGACGGTATTCCTACGAAGTCTTCAAGAACATGGAAGGTGAAGCTCTTGGCGCACTTCTGCAGGCTATTAATAAAGTATGGGAGACTGGGGACGTCCCATCTGATTGGAAACATTCAGTTGTTGTCCCGATTCCAAAACCAGCAAAGTCTCCAAATAACCTGCAAGCTTTACGCCCAATTTCACCGACTGCGACCGTCTGCAAGCTCACTGAAAAGATGCTGGCCACACGTATTTCCTGGTGGCTTGAACGAGAGAATAAATACCATCTGGCTCAAATTGTATTCCGTACTCATTTGGGAACTGAAGATGGACTTTCTATCTTGTCGGACGATATGTTACAGGTTTCACCACACAGCCACGCAGCACGCACGGTTGTAGCCACCGACATAACGAAAGCTTATGACAATATAGACCATGAAGTCATTATTTCCAATCTCATCGAGCTGGGACTTCCGCCGCGGGTCGTAAGATTTATTTTACTCTTTTCTTCGGAACCGCACATTTGCTATAAGAGTAGATGGAAAGCCAGAAGGTTTGCTTCACGTCCAACAGAGGTGTCCCACAAGGTTCCGTCTTCTGTTCAACGTGCGCTAATACCTCTAGCTTGGCAACTACAACCGGATTCCAGACGTGAAGTTTTTAATATATGCTGATGATGTGACTTGTGGTCTGTGTATAAGACGTCTCAAGGCAAGCTCAACAGCTTCAACAAGCCCTTGATGTACTTGAGAACTACACTCGGAACGCCAGGGTTAGACATTTTCCGCCCAAAAATCAAGCTATGTCGTGGTGGCTAGCAAGGCAGGACGCAGAAAGATCACGCAGTGCACCTTTACGTTTACGCTTAGTACAGTGACAATTCCTGAGGCTTTCGGAGGTACGCATACTGGGTCTTGACGTTCACCGGTCCGGCAGTGGTGCGCACTGGCGCCGCAAAGTCAAGCAGAGTTCCACAAAAACGCTTCATCTGATTCGCCGCATTGCATCAAAAGCAGCTGGAGCTCGTTACTGATGTAGCTCGACGGCTCGTACGCACAGTTCTACATCCAAGGATTGTATACCAGGCGCAATTTCAACGTTTAACTTTGGCACAGCTGGCACAGTTGGAGACTATTACCGTGATGCCATGCGCACAATAACAGCGTTACCCCGCATCACCCCACACTCTAAGAAAAAATCGAGTATTTGGGGAGTATTTCTGCTACACAACAATAACGTCATCCACCTCGCGTACTTTCCTCGCGTTATCACCGCGGTCCCGGCACTTGCCGGTCACGAACGGCGCGTGCGTTATCAGCGTGACATAGCATTCTTGATAGGAAAGTGACGAGAACCGGGTTTTCAAGAAAGGAGACCGCGAGCAAGCCCGATGAGATTATTGTTGTGTAGCAGAAATTACTCCCCAAATACTGGCTTTTTTCTTAGAGTGCGATACCAACTTTACAGGAGCACGCCCAGCTTAACACAATCGCAGGGCTAATTTCGCAAAGTGAAAAAGCGCGTGAAATAGAAAAGCAACTTGTTCCGGTTGTTGCTGCGTTGCATGCTCACTTTCAACGCGGGTCTCCCATTAACTACCAGTCCGATACAATGCCTCCCTGGGAATTCACCACCAGTCACATCTAATAAGATAACCAAGTTACGGCGCAGCGATACATCAGGTATTATTGACGAACGCTCCACTCATCGAAGCATCATGCGCTAACGTCTGCAAAGTCTATACAGATGCTGCCATCCTACAAGACGGCGGAAGGACGTCATTCCTTAGTACCCACGCATAATTTCTCAGTGGTCACCAGCGTTATCTATCTACGTAAGCCAGTCCTCTTGTAATGAAACTTCAAGCCATCCATGACGCAGTGCGGAATGTCACCTCTGAGCTGTCTACAATTAAGCAACTTGACTTATTCATCGATTCTTTAGCGGCTGTACAGAACTCAAGAAAGATCACAATATGATGGAATCTGCGAGGCGATACATAAGATTGAACCGCAATAGAGCCACTTGCATCACGGTACACTGGGTTCCAAGGCCATGCTGCGAACCCTCACAATATTGCTGCTGACCACAGGCACACTGCCCTCCTAATACAGACCTCCCATCTATTCCTTTACCACCTCAACCCCTGAATACACTCCGTGCCCGTAAAAATGTCCTCCGGCAGGATACACGCGCTCTTATCCCACCGTGTGTCTGCTCTCTCCCCCTTCACCTTATGAGGCGGAGGAAGTCGTGCTTAGGAGGCTTCGGGTAGGGGTGGCCCTTACACCAGCTGTTATCTCAACATGGAACTGGTCGCATTTACCAGTTGGTGCTACATGCCCGTACTGTTCTGTTTCCAGTGATGCAAGCAGCGAGAGATAATAAGAATAAAAGAAAGGCGGGGAGGTTAACCAGGGCTGAGCCCGGTAGGCTACCCTGCACTGGGGAAGCGGGGAAGGAAAGTTAGAGAGGAGGAGAGAAAAGTCATTCTTTCAGCTGGCGTAACAAATGCATGCCACCTTATATGGACATGCCAAAGATTACAATCGGAGCGCTCCCGTCATCTCCATTGCAAGCTGGTCTTCGCTACAGTGACACAAACAGTTATGACCGATGAATACATGACAAACAATGCCAAAGATTACAATCGGAACGCTCCCGTCATCTCCATTGCAAGCTGGTCTTCGCTACAGTGACACAAACAGTTATGGACCGATGGCAGTTATGACAGTTATGACAGTTATGACCGATGATTACAATCGCAACGCTCCCGTCATCTCCATTGCAAGCTGGTCTTCGCTACAGTGACACAAACAGTCATGACCGATGGCAGTTATGACAGTTTGACAGTTATGACCGATGATTACAATCGGAACGCTCCCGTCATCTCCATTGCAAGCTGGTCTTCGCTACAGTGACACAAACAGTTATGACAAATGAATACATGACAACACATTCTACAAGACACTTCTTCACTCATACACAACACCGGCCTAACGGCGCACATTTAACACAAATATACATAACAAATATTATTCCTTAAAGGGACACTAAAGAGCAAAACGATTTTTCTCGCATTGGTAAAGTAGTCTTGCACGATACCAAAAACACCACGCTTGCTGCGAGAAGACGCTTAATAAGCGAGAAAACGCGCAAAAAGAAAATACAGGTGACGACGCCACCTTGGAATTCCCGCACCATTTGCCGCGACGTCACATATTTTTGACGGCGCCTGCTTGGGCCTACGTAGTTCCTAATCGGTTAAATCGAAGTACATTGTGCTCTGAGGGGGCCAGAGACTTGACATAACGAGTTTGTGGAAATTTCGTGGAGCCAGTGGTGCCAAAATACGTTAAATGCTCTTTGAAACCTTTTACGTCACGAATTACAAAGTTCAGCGCGAAATTTAAAAATGAAACTTTTAACTTTGTTTTCTCCTCTAATAATAACCTATGGTGGTGAAATAAACTACACAAGAGTTCTCCGAGCACACTTTATCAATCTAAACCAATTCATTGTTTCTCTTTAGTGTCCCTTTAAGGGCAAGTCTATGTCGCAAATAAAAAACAAAGACTGCGCTCGAACTGTTTTGAAATTATGGCGTTAACCGTCTTTATTAAAGGAAGAATAGTTGCGGGCAGTTTGCACTAAGTCGCGCATAGCTTGGCACAGCGACAGCACCGTCCCGTCGCCTCTCGTACTCCCCGTCGACCGGACACGTCTAACTTGTAAATGCGCGGCTTCCTTCTGGGAGTACGCAGCCAGGCTATGCACCATAGCCTGGCTGCGTCTCAGTCGCTGGGCTTAGCTTAGCTACTGCGCGTGCGCGGCTTGGTCAGGTGGTGCGCTATCTGGTCGCTAGACGACGCGATGCTTACTTCCTCCCTCACTCCTTTCTCTCTCCTTCGTTTGCTCGGTCTTCTTCTTTCTCTCTATTTCTCTCCTTCTCATTCTTTCTGTGCTACGCTTCCTCTCTACCCACCATCACGTCTCTCCTCCTCACGCTCACTTCCTTTCCCACCCCCTTGATACACTACAGTATATAAGGCTACGCTATGCTCTGCTAGGGGCCTGGATAGCCGCGTGGTTGGGATGCTCGCCTTGGATCGAGGGTACGCGGCTTCGAATCTCGCCTCCGAACCATTCTTTTTCAGCAAGAATTTTTCTCTTTCTCTTTCATAATATTTTCTTTCCGTCTCTGTGTTCCTCTCTTTCCTTCTCTCTCTCTCTCTCTGTACCCGTTCTCAGCCTTATTAGAGGCCACACCGTAGCGGTGAGTAGTGGATTTGCCCAAATTATTGGCACACACCCGTTCATGATGATGTCATTTTTTCGGGTATGGGCACACACTGTACGCCGAGCTGCAATACCTTCGCTGTTATAAAAACATTCCGGTAATAAGATAGAGATGATGGTCCCTTATTTAACTCGACAGCGTTAAGAGCTCGTTTCGCAGAAATTCCGGTGTCGCCGCCGGTGTCGTTGGTTGAGACCGAGAAATCGGCGTTGTCAGTGAACGAAAAATTCAGAAAGACGCAAATAAAATAATAATGAAAATCTTTGGTTCGTGTGAGAATCTAACCCAGGACTTCTGCGTGGCAAGGAGGTGTTCTAGCACACAGCCACGCTATTTCTTGAAATCGCGTCGAAAAAAAAAAAAGACACTGCATGGATGTCTTGTAGTTGGAGGAGCCTCCTTAAAGCATGTAATATTGCGTGGCAGAAGGATATAGTCACTCCGGCGTCAACACGTGTGATTTGTGCAACGAGTAGGTGTTTCAAAGGCCCACCTATTACAAAGCGTTCAGACATATTGATTCATCAACAGCTGCAAAAGCCTCAACAATGTGAGCAGCTGCGTAGGTTCGCATGTTGCCTTACGGACGCGTAGTGGGTACTTCGCTAGTTCGCGAAAGGAAGAATTATGGCGTAGTGGACACTTAACTGTTGTTGCAATAGGCATTCTATGATAGTTTGAAACGGCCAATGTTTTCAAGTGCCAGAAACACTTGAGCACATATTTTGTAGCTGCCCAGCATACGCACGCGAACCAAGGTCGATCCAAATAGGTCGCGAAGTTTCGGGCGAAAAGCGGTTCAGAATTGATTGCCAACGACATCAGCAAGGCGAGTTATGGGTGCTGCGATTGAAGCTCGAGTATGTTGGAGAGAACAAATACTAATAGCGAAAAACCAAGTTTAATTCGAGGGCAAAGCAATCTTTGTTTTACAAATGATATTCATTTCCCGAACAATATTATGTAGGTGCAATGTGCCAAGAATGTATGACAGTGTTTAATTATTACGAAAAACCATTTGTTAGCGCCCCCTGAAGAGAGGCGCACGTCATTGTTATTCAGTGCAGCTCTTGCGGTGCGTGGAAATGCGCGCTCGTAAGTTTGTCTGCGACGACACTCCCCTCACGTATTCGGGTGTTACGCACCTTGCATGCGTTCTGTGAATTATTGTGTGATAATTTTATTTTGGTGTGCGCGAAGTGGCGAGGTGCGTTACATCGCCGAGAGGCTCCAGCTTCCGGCACCTTCCTGGGTGGAGCCACCTGGCTGAGCTAGCGGGACCTCCAGTCGCGTTCAGCTTCTGCCACTTTTGGACCACAATAAAGTTCTCACTCACTCACTCATCGTAGTCGAACGTGTTGGCTACGGTGTTTCAACGGGCAACGGCACGATGCGGCTAACATGTCACGCCGAACGCTTTCCTCGGTACTCGCGGAAACGATATGGTGTTCCAAGGATTCAATAGCAACATGCGTATGCGTGGCGAGCCCTCTCTACTAGATAAGACACCGGGGCAACGGTTCGGAGCAGTGTGCTTGCTGGATTTTCATGAATCAGTATTCCTGCTGCCCGGTTTCCTTCGTAAACACGCGGTGCCTACCATATTTCCTGTTATCGGTGAGCATATCACTAAGTTATCTGTCGCGCTACAATTCGCATGTCTAGATAGTTACACATAAGGTTAATTTATCAGGAACATAAGGCGAAACATAGTGCACGTAGTGTACGCACTTTTTGTACTTATTACGACATTTCTTGCTCATTGTGTAGGGTGTGATAAAAATGCGTTATTGTGACCCTTGAATAAAACTGAAATATCAACATTTTGGTGTGACCAGGCGTCACTTCTTCTGGTTAGAACTGAAGCACACATGCAATGCGATCTTAAGTCCCCTGCGCATGTGCGAAGCAAATAAGCAACGAAGCAAACATGAGAGCTACGCTGCTGTCTACTTTATTTACGCCATGGAAGATGACACGAAGCCGAATAAAAGGTCCAGAAATAAGGTTTCCTGGTAAAACCAAGGCGAATTGAACGGCGGTACACTTAAACACCGCTGTTTAGACACGGGTAGATATTAGTTTACCTAGCGTTGGCTTCAAGCGCACTCGCCAAGGGCTTGCCGGCTCGCCGTAGCGCGAGTCCTTAGCGATCAGGGGCCTAAGAAAAATAGTTTGAGGTCGAAATTCGCGCTAGTGCAAACAAACTGACGTCACTTTCTTACCGGATATTGCGTCACATCCTATTTTGTTCCGCCGGAAGTGTTCCCTCCTCACACACATGGCGCTAAGCCACATCAGCAGCTGATGAGCAGCCATTTTCTGAACGTATGGCTTCTATGGAAGCTCGCTACCAGTTAGATTTACCTTGCGCGAACGACAGAAGCTTATTTCCTGTACGGAACGATTTCGTAACAGATCAGTAACTGATAAGGTTGTGCTGGGCCCTTGGCCTGACGTCAACAGTGCAACTGTGGTCGTAAGAGCAGTCATAAACTTCCTACCAGAAGCAGAAACTTGACTGGAAGTACAGCTATAGCATTTCGCCAACTTGACGGGACTGTATACACTGTCTTCCTATAACTCATCATCGTCATCCATTATTCTTCTTCTTCCTCATTCTCCTCCCTCAGTGTAGAGTAGCAGGCTAGAGCATACTATCCCTCAGGCCGACCTCTTTGTAAATAAACCTCTCTCTGCGGCCCGGTTGAGGCTTGCGCCGAGAATCAAAGCTAGAATATCAGTCGAGAAGTCGATGCGCATGGGGTCCGATTACGCTATCGCGTTCTGCTCTGGAAGGCGAAGCTCAAGCGCCCTCCAAGTTTCTTCATAAAAAAAAAAAAGAAAGAAAACCAAGTAGCTTGCGAACGGCTTCATGTTTCACACAGGACACAGCATGTTTCAGCGACGACATATCAGTAAGTGACCTTCAGTAGAGGCGCCGCCTTCTCTAAAACGAGGGAGAAGCAGTAATTTGGAAATCTCCGTTGCGCCAAATATGTCGAGTCACGCAACACGGCGTCAGACAGTCTGCAATTTTGTCTCTGCGTTTCTCGAGACACTTCCCCTACATAGACTCTGTCTCTTTAGTGACGTAAAGCAGAAAAAAATCACTCGCTAGCAATGCGTACGATACAAGACTGTTCTGGTAGATATATTCCCTTGACCAGCATAACGAGCCGCTGGCGTGCTGCGCGACGTTGGACCGTGCAGGCTGCGGCCCTCCGCTTTCTCGTCTCCGGTTTCGACCTCGCCCCTTCTTCCAAACAGGCGCATCGTAATGTTCGTTCGAACTTACTGCACGTCTGCATGCGCTCGTCACGTGAGTGACGTTACTGACCATTTAAGCTAATTACTACGGCAAAAACTTGCAAGATTCCTTACGCATTCGCTTAAGCCGATTCAAAGGCGAAAGCCTATACTCCTCCTGAGTCAGTTGTATCCCTCCTGGGATATTTCTGCTCCTCACGTGGTCTTGCACTGCCTCCGAAATCGGCCCAACCAACGATCAAGCGACGATGCCACGTAATTATGTCGTCATATGTCATGATGATGTCACAAATTTTTGTTATCTGTGACATCACCACGACGTCACAAACAGCAAGAATTGTGCAGATGCGACGTCATCGTAACGTCATGATGACGTCGCATCTCCACATTTAATATTACTCGCCTCGGAATCTCCTATGACGCCATCCGATTTAGCAGGCGTGGCTGAACCAACGGCTGATCTCAATATAAGGGCAAAACATATACTTTGTCCTTAGCGAGCTAATACAAAGCGATAGCCGATTCCACTGTTTGCTGTCAGGCAAGCGGGTGGCCATTCTCGAGGTCGATGACCTTGTCTATAAAGTCATTGGAATGGCGAACGGACGTGTTGCTTCTGCCGACAAGTGGTCGCAGCACCCGATGCAGGCATAAGGGGTGAGCGGGGTGTAAGCTAAGATGGGGTGCATGGATATGAATTTTGGGGAATCCGTACAAGGCTGGCGCAGAACCAATATGGCACAGGATATCGCCCTTGAGGATGGTGATGTCTTGGCGTCCTTTGACGTTCAATCTTTATTCCCCAGCATACCTACGCGCTTCGCAGTTGGCGCTTGTGTCTCAGCAATCGAAAGTGACACAACATTGCCCGAGCGTACACACATTGAAGTCCAGGATTTGCGGCGCTTCTTGGCGTTTTCCCTGGACAACACGTACTTCACGTTCGAAGGTTGCTTTTACAAGCAGGTACACGGGACAGCAATGGGTGCTGCTGCCTCAGTAACAGCGGCAAATCGGACGATGGAGTATCTTGAACAATGCACACTTAGTTCGTTTATTCCTGCACCCAAGGCCTTTTTACGTTACGTGGATGATTGCTTCAGCGTAATCAAGAAGGAGGCATTAAATGCATTTACTGAACACCTGAACGACATGAATGCAGCGGTGAAGTTCACCGGTCAACTTCCTTTCCTCGACGTACTCGTCAATCGCGAAGGAGAAGGCATGTCGTTCAGCGTCTACGGAAAAAGCACCCACACGGGTCGCTATTTTCATTTTAATTCCATGATCCCGGTTTCCCACAAAAGGTCTGTGGTCGCCTCGCTGTTGAATCGCGCGAAAAGAGTTTGCGAAAAATCAGAGGACTTCACTGCAGACATGCAGCATCGGGATCTATCCCAAAGTGGCTACTCTGACCCTTTCGTGCACTCTGTGGAATGTCAGCTAGCACGTTCGCCACGTTAGGCAACTCGTGCCGAAGAAAACGTCCTTCTGTGCCGTATGTTCCTGGTATCAGCGAGCCCTTCGCGCTTGTTCTACGCCCTACGGTGTGCAGGTAGCACACGTGCCAACAAACAAGTTGAGGCATGCGCTTGCGATGGTATAAAACAAGCTGCCAAAAGAAAAAAATTTCCAGGCGTTGTCTGTAGCATCCCGTGCGCAGACGGTAGTGGCAGTTGCATCGCGAGACAGGCAAGTTTCCGCAAAAACTAAAACAGCACATGTATCACGTAAGAAAGAAGAATGTCTCATCGAACGCGCTGGCCGGACACGCAGAAACATCTGCACACAAAATAGACTGGGATAGTTCAAGGATAACAGAACGAGAAAAGAACTGGTCATCTCGGCTTCATCTGGAATCTATCACAATCCAGACAACGTCTTGCTTTTTGCTTTTATGGTGGTCAGCGTCTTGTTTTAATTGTCTTCAAAACATCTGTATTTCAGGAATTATTTGCAGCAAACAAGTTAAACTGAGGATAATAAAAGTCGATACACCGTAACTTTGATATTTGCGCTCTCTTTTAAAATAATTTCCGTGGTTTAGCGCGCTCCATTTCACTCCCTAATTGTGCTGAAATGTAAGTGGTTTACCAAAAACGCTGGAGTCTGAAAATATTTTTCTCAAAAAGACAACGTTTAATTCTTTAAAAATCTCCCTGACTGTAGCCAAGGACGTCATCTACCATTCTGCGAAAAAAAAGAACGCTGCATTATTTTGGTTGCTAACAAGTCACAATGCTTCACATATGACCAAGTAAGCCTAGCTGCCGTGCCGCGTTCGTTATGTGCTGAAAATCGAATATAAATTGTTCAAAACAACTGTACGCGATATAATCACAAAGCAGCAGCTCCACAACAACAACTGCGTAGCCAGGTGTCACGGTGCAGCAAGCTTTGCCTTGCGATCAGGCGCTTGACAAACCCGCAGCATCGGCTGTTCGATTCTATACGGGCGCTCACATTACATGAGTGCCGCTTCGACGGCGGCGAGCACCGCTTGCGCGCCAAACTACGCTCATAGGGCAAATGAAATAAGGAATGCATCACTGTGAAAGGTAAAGGCTGGTAAGTGCCAATAAAAGCCATATTATACAACAAAAAATCTGCCGCCAATTTGGCAGTGAGTGCCCCAGTAGCGCACTCATGTGTTGCTTCATCTCTTCTGATGGCCTAAAGATAATTACGTTCAATCTATCAACAACATATTGTCACGTAGTCGTGACGTCGACGAAGGCAGCAGTCAGCACGTCCGAGATGAAACTCTTTATTAGGCCAAACTTGTGGCCGGGAAAATGAAACTTCAGCTGCAGCAATAAACTGATAGCGGCGAACAGAGCGTCGACCGTCGATCAACTGACAAGTGGTGAAGCGCGTCGGCTTTTATACAGGCGCTATCGAACTTTCCAGCGATATCGCTGCTTGTTGCGCATGTTCTAGAATAAGCTCGAGCGTTCGCGTCTTGCGCGCAATCTTAACAAAACGATCTACAAATCTCGCGAAGCTTCTCGAACACTGAGACGCGGTTCGCGCTGAGCGTCGCTGGCAGTCTTTGTGGGCGAAAACGGAATACAACAAAGTGATATAAGGAACGAACGTGGCAATATGACATAAAAAGAAGCCGTTGACATCTAAAGAAAGCTGTGATACGTGCTTACGATGGTCGAACAACTCGAACTACAGTTGTTTCTCCATTTCGTGCCAGAATACCTGTGTCAGCCGGCTGTGAACAGAAGTGTGTCCAAGTCCTTTGCTTTACTAAAGCACCGCTTTTACAATACTGTATCCTTGTGCGTTCGCAGATATAGTATTCAACACAAGCCGCGAGGTTATCACGATATTTCTGACTTCGGGCATAACAGCAGAGAAGAAAAATACATGCGTGCTGTAATGAAGATCGCTCATTGCAAGATTGCCGCTGATTTTTAAATGCGAGGCATTTCTTAGCGAACTTCTGCGACTTTCAGCGTATCTATCTCTATCTCTATCTATCTATCTATCTATCTATCTATCTATCTATTATCTATCTAGTCTCTATCCTTATCTATCATATCTATCTATCTTCTATCTATCTATCTATCTATCTATCTACTATCATCTATCTATCTATCTATCTATCTATCTATCTATCTATCTATCTATCTATCTATCTATCTATCTATCTATCTATCTCTATCTATCTATCTATCATCTATCTATCTATCTAGCTGCCTACGACTTTGTGCTCTCTTGGCCGTTTTTTATTGAGACGTATACCAAGCAAAACGGAAGGCGAGCTAGTTGGTACTGATTCCTGTCTTCGTATTTTTTTTTGCGCTTGTATTACACGATTATGAACGTATACCAAATTTGTTATGGCACAGCATGACTGTATGACGAACACGAATGATAGGTCATAACATGAAAATCATGAGATGCATGTCATGAACGGCATGATTTAGGTGCCACGGCCTTGGTGCTCTTGCGGCCGTTTCGTTAACTTGATGCATACCAAAAGGGGTATGGCGTGAAAAGATTGACAAACATAAGTGACAGGTCCTATCGTGCAAATCATGACACGCATGTCACATACAACATGATTTACATGACATGGTCTCGGGGTGGTCGCCGCCACTTAATTATATGAATACATACGAAAATTGGTACGACTAGCGCGTCTGTATGGCGAACTTAAATGACAGGTGGTAACAGGAATCATACATGTGTGTCATGTACGCTATGACATAGATGCCCCGCTCATGGTGCGCTTTGCGGCCATTTCGCTATCTTGACATGCACCAAATTTGGCAATGCGTGACCTGACTGTATGAAGAACATAAATAACAGGTGGTAACATGAAAATTAGGACATGCATGTCATGTGGAGCATGATTACATGCCGCGCTCCTTGTGTGGTTGCGGCCGTTTCGCTAGCTTGATATACACCAAAACTGGTATTGCATGACGTGACTGCACGACGGACGTAAATTACAGGTTGTAACATGACAACCATGACATGTCGTGTAGGGCATGCATGTCGTTGTAGGTGCATGATTTACATTCCGCGCTCATGGGCTGCTCGCGGCGGTTGTCGCTAGCTTGGCATACACCAACATTGGTATTGCGCGACGCGACTGTATGATGACCACAAATGACAGGTCCTAGCCCGCAATCGTAACATGCATGTCAAGAGCGGCACGATTTACATGACACTGTCTTTGTGCGCTTCCGGCCGCTTCGTAACTGAATATACACCAAAATTGGTATAGCATGACATGAGTGCGTGACGAACACAAATCATGCATTGCATATACAAGAATATACGTTTCATACTAACGATTGCAGATGCATGAATGCATGACAAACATGCGATTATACAGAGACCTAAATGTCATGACATGAATGACTGCCTTTTCCCCAAAGGCATACAAGGCGATGTATGCAGCTCTTTGCTGGCTGCTTCGCATTACATCGATTCCCACAGCTTGTCGGATCTGCAGGATTTTTTTGTTGTATAATACAGCTGTTGTTTGCACTTAACAGCCTTGAACATTCACAGTGATGCATTCCTTATCTCGTTGGTCCTCTAAGCGTACTTAGCGTGCAAGCCGTGCTCGTCCGCAGTCAAAGCGGCACGCATGTAATGTGAGCGCCCGCAGAGTCGAACGGCCGTTGCGGGGGGTTTGTCAAGCGGCTGATCTCAGAGACCAAAGGTTTGCTGAACAATGACACCCGGCTGCGAATTAGTGTTGTGGAGCTGCTCTTTGTGATTACGTCGTGCACAATTATTTTCAACCACCTATATCCAATTTCAGCACAAATGAACGGCGCGGCCGCTAGCTGACTTGGTCACATGTGACGCATTGTAACTTGTTAGCAACCAAAATAATGCAACATTTTATTGCGACAGCAATTATATGGACACTCTCAGCTGGCTCTCCGTCGGAGTCCGCCGTTATGTCCCGTATATATATATATATATATATATATATATATCTATATATAATATCTATATATATATTATATATCGAAGCCACAAAGATACTTTCAGACGCGCGGAATCGCACGGGCGCCCTCCTCGCTCCGCAGCACGCGGCGTTAGACGGCTAGGCCACGAAGGGCAAGTCTTTTAGCATGCTAACGGCGAGCTATTTATATACACTAATTGCTAGCGCGCTTTCTTGGTCACCAGCGAGATGGCGCCAGGGGCGCGCTTTTAAAGGTCGTCGCTGGACACGCTGCGATGCGCGAGCGCGCGCTTTTTGCCATGCGAGATGGCGAGAGAGGCATTTTGCCCTATAGGCGTGGTCACCTGCGCGCGCGCTTATCTCGTGAGGGGGTGGTTTGTATGCTCTAGTGCTTTCACCGCGACTTCCGCGCCAAGTTAGAGAGCGTACGACGGTCACTCTTCGCTCGCTGTAGCAGCCCGCGTTTGCGATAGGAGCGCGCTGTTCAAACATAATAAGTAAGAACTGTTACAGGGTGATTCCCATAAGATCGAACACACGATGGCTGGTCGACCTCTCAAATTTATTTCAAAATTTTATATATTATTGCCTGATGAGTGGAAAGAAGAGATCCGCAATTTGTTTTGCCGCCAAAAATTTTTTCGAACCACAGGAAATCAATAATCACGAAGAGGTGGAGTGGAGCGCTCATCCGCTCTGCTGTTTTGGCCAACTTTCGTTATGAATTGCACAAAATATATTAAAGTTAGGTAGCTGAAATTTATTTACCTAAATGTATGCATGCTTTTGCTTCTGCTCAGGTATTTTTAGTTTTTATGTGTAGTGTAGATGTTTTTATAAAAAACCTCAAAAATGACCCAATCGGCAAAATTTTCTTTACTTTGAAGGTCTTTATCTCAAAAAAGCCTTGTATCATAGCGACAAAAATTCTGCATTACGTTCTTCACATGCGTATCTACCAACTCCCAAATCTGTATTTATATAACTTTTCAGTAAAGAGATATGATTGGGATAAATTCAAGAAACACCGAACAATGGAAATTTCTGACGACAATTAAAAAAAAACCCATTTTTTAAATTTCTTAAACATTGTCCACTTATTCTCCTCCACATCATCTTTCACAATCATTAAAAACATGTTGCATAATGTCGTTGCACTAATAGTTACGGCCCCTCCAATAAGACCTTTAGGCAAGGATGGGCAATTCCGACTTCTTGCCCAGCAAGTGTATAAAATGCCGGCAGGATTCCTTTTTATTCCTTTTCCTTTTTATTCCTTTTTATTAAAGGCCAGCAGGTACCTAAAAAGGTGTCGCCGGCACTGAAGACGTTAATTTTGAAATTATTTGGTCACTGCAGCGGCCACGAGCGCGGAGCTACCGAGTAGGCGCGCGCGCACCCGAGATGCTCGTTGTAAGAGACGGCGCAGTGAGAGCTCGTTTTCGCGTCCTCAGACCGATTTGAGTTCGAAACAGCAACACCTCTCGGTGTGACTTGAACGCACGTGGCACCGGTAGTCGCAGTGATCTGGTTAATTGCGTCGATTTCTCTTTCAGGGGCCATAAGAATGTCATCGTTATACAGTGCGTTCCGTGAAGATCTTTCATTGCAGTGGTAGCAAAAGCACGCGTAGCACAAGTAGGTCCGTCTCACTGACAGTCACTGATCTTTCGGGCGTTAAACGTTCCTTCAAAGCATTTATGTCTAGGTAGGTAGCTCTGCGAAATTTTGGCTTCTTTGCATTAATTAATGGAGTACTGACACGATTTTGAGACATCGCAAAAGGGACATTTTTTGCTTCGTTGTCCACGCTGTCCACACACTGGAGTCGGAGAACACGTATAAAATATTTTAATTTGACTTTGAAGTTTTCGTCGCTGAGCATTTGCAAGCCAGCCACACTGCAAGGACATTATCCGACAAGTCAAGACAGTTCCTCCGATGTTCGCGAGTTCTGCGTCCTGCATGCAGCCTAATCGTAGAAATCACTGTCAGGGTCACTGGACGACAATTCACTCATCGTTGTCTATTGCACCACGAGCAGACGACGGATTTCCCGCTAGTACGTCGCGAATTTCTGTATCTCCGTGACGTCACACTGCTATGAAACGACACTGAGAAGCCACCCCCTCGATATCGAACCGAAAGCGTCTATGAAGGTGGCGCTAATTAAAATATAGGATGCATTCCCAGGCACCACAATAGTCGTTTTAGGTTCTCGACACCAGTATTTTTATTTAGAGTAACAATCCGAATTTTTTTAAATTCGTGTCAGTACTCCTTTAAGCTTCTTGTGCTTCGAAAGGTAGTCTCCACAATAGACTCATTCAGAACTATACTTTCTCGTCATGAGACGCACAGGAGGAGTAGAGTAAGAGCAAAACACAAGAACTATCCGCGCCGAATGAAATGTGAACAGCGCACCGAACACGCGGCCAGTTCACGCCGTCTGCTGCCGGCATCTAATATAGACAAGCGCATCCGGTTACCGATAGTTTTGCTTTTCTTTCCTTTGACAATCCATATTTTGCTTGTGCCACTGGAGCCGCCACGTTCATGCTTTCCACTGATCGCAATTGGCGCAGCGCAGTTTCTGTGGCAGCAGCGTGCGTGAAGCGAGCGCTCATAGCTCCCTTATAGAGTTTTCATCTTGCTTCCATCCCGCCGTGTTATCAGCGCCTAGCTGAGATGTGAACAGAGGGCGGGATAGAATAGCCAGCTCCAGTGCACGTGCGTTCAAGTCACCCGAGAGGTGTTGCTGTTTCGAACTCAATCGGTCTGAGGACGCGGAGACGAGCTCTCACTGCGCCGTCTCTTACAACGAGCATCTCGGGGCGCGGGGCGCCTTACTCGGTAGCTCCGTGCTCGTGGCCGCTGCAGTGACCAAATAATTTCAAAATTAACGTCTTCGGTGCCGGCGACAAATTTTTAGGTACCTGCTGACCTTTTAATAAAAAGAAATTCAATCCTGCCTGCATTTTATACACTTGCTGGGCAAGAAGTCGGATTGGCCCATCCTTGCCTAAGGGTCTCTTTGGAGGGGCCGTAACTATTAGTGCAACGACATTATGCAAACATGTTTTTAATGATTGTGAAAGCTGATGTGGAGGAGAATAAGTGGACAAAGTTTAAGAATTTCAAAAATGTTTTTTTTTTAATTGTCGTTAGAAGTTTTCATTGTTCGGTGTTTTCTTGAATTTAGCCTGATCATATCTCTTTACTGAAAAGTTATATAAATACAAGATTTGGCAGTTGGTAGCTACGCATGCGAAGAACGTAATGCAGAATTTTTGTCGCTCTGCTACGAGGCTTTTATGAGATAAAGACCTTCAAAGTAAAGAAAATTTTGCCGATTGGGCTATATTTGAGGTTTTCTATAAAAACATCAACACTACACATAAAAACTAAAAATACCTGAGAAGCAAACACATGCATATATTTAGGTAAATAAATTTAAGCTACCTAACTTTAATATATTTTGTGCAATTCATAACGAAAGTTGGCCGAAACAGCAGAGCGGATGAGCGCTCCACTCCACCTCTTCGTCATTATTGATTTCCTGTGGTTCGAAAAAATTTTTGGCGGCAAAACAAATTGCGGATCTCTTCTTTCCACTCATCAGGCAATAATATATAAAATTTTGAAATAAGTTTGAGAGGTCGACCAGCCATCGTTTGTTCGATCTTACGTGGAATCACCCTACAGCTGTTATAGTCGGCGACAACTTTTCTTGACAGCACTGTGGATTCTACAGAACCGAAGCGCATGCCTGCTACCCCGCCAAAATATAGTACATAACATTGCTGATAATTTCTCATTTGCCTTGCTGAAACAAACGCTGCTTATTTATTCTGAGACTGAAACAGTTCCGGGAAGTCGTAGGCAAAATACAGTTATTCTTCACTTTGAAAGAATACCTCCTTTTTCTTTTCCATCTTAGACAGCACCACCTTTTCAGCACGCCCGTTTTTCAATGTAAACATGTCTATGACGTAGTGGGTGAGTGTGCGGCCGCAAACGCGCCCTTTAGTTCTCAAAAAATATATATACTCGTAATTTGACACTAAAATGTGCGCTGAGCAATCGAAATGTCTCTCCCGTTCACATTTTTCGTGTATATGTTTTTCTAAACCTGTTAACGATGCGAGCGAGCAAAACCGGAATCAGCCGCAAGCTGCCGTACTACTTGCAGAGCAACACGAATGTGCGGAAGCCCCGCCTCCGTAGCCTTCGTTCCACTGTCAAGATAAGTATCGCTCAGTATAGTGCGCGCTGGTCCTGTGTATACCTGTGTGTTCGTTTCGTGCGTCCATTTCGTGTTTCAGCAGCGCGCTTAAAGTGTCGAGATGTGACGTTTGATAGTTCAACGTCGCGCGGTGTGTGTTATTTTTGTGCGTCCTTTGCGCTTAAGCGACGGGCTAGAAATTTCGAGCTGCTTTCCGTGCTTCGCGTTGCATTCCAATTGGTTGCTATCGCATTCATTGCTTCGCTGTTGCGGCGAAACTGTACGTTTTTTTACGTGGAATGCTAGATGACGTTCTTGACTTCAATCAAAGGGATTTTAAGAAAAATGGAAAATGGTCTTTTTGAGAAAGCTATTTTCAAACTTCGGCGTTTTTGGTACACCACTTACGTTTCAGCACAATTATCGAGTGAAACGCAGCACGATAAAACCACGAAAATAATTTTAAAAATTAGCGCAAATGTCAAAGCTTATATGTATCGATTTTCATTATCCTCAAGATTCCTGTATTGCAGCAATAAATTTCTGAAATACAGGCAATTTTTCATGTTTGTATTTTTTCTTCAAAAGTGCTTCGACCAGGTTAGGAAAATAATAAACTCATAAGATTGTATTTCACTTGTTCTCTTACGGGAATAAATATTGTGATCGAGAAGTGCAGCGTTTTTTCCTAGGTGCGCTCAAAATTCAGAAATTGCGAAATTTGGGGAAAAGTGTCTTGCGCGGCCAAAATTTATACATATTTTCTTTCAGGCGAACAAAAAAAGTTTTTTTTTTCACAAAACTCACTTCGAAACCATTGTTCTAGGTCTAATGCCTAGGCATACAGTAAGTTTCTTCAAAATCGGGAGCGGTGACCGGGACCACGTGTTCGCTCTTATCTGGACACACCCAAGTAGCCAGCGCTATACAAGTTCAAATCGAAGCGGGGGGTCGCGTCTGCATGGATGCTGGACGCTGCTCTTGTAAGTGTTTACGGGCTTGTGCCTGCATACCTCCTATCGCCTGTGTTTTCACGAGACGACCACCGTCACGACCAGAATTGCCGCCGGTTACTCATGAAATAACTCAAGGCATACTTGCGAATCGTGAATAGCGTAACACGTATCCCGTGCGAAACAAATGCGGTTGTTTAACCTTGCCAATTAAAATGGAATTACAAACAGAACTATGTTTCGCTGCGCAAGCACGTGGCTTGCTTGCACCTCGTAGCTTCCGCACTGCTGCAACCAGCTTGTGAGACAGATTCTAACAAAGCGGCCGTATTTTTGCATCCAAAAAGATGCCCATTGTGGTCAACCTTGACTTAGTACTGGCCACATACATATCGGAATTTCTTGGCTGTACAGGATCATGCTTAAAACTAAATTATCGACGGAGGGTTGTTTCCTCACCAGCACAGTTCGCAATCCTTGCTTCGCCATCACAACCTCGACGCCATCGGCAGATGAAAACCATTCCTTAAAGGAAAGCGTCGTGTCGGAAGGCGCCGCCTGCAAGGAACAGCGAAACTGAAACGACGAACACGGCGGGAATTTCTCATCCGGCGATATTGAGAAAGGGTGGAATTCTCGAGCCTCGTTGCTCCCGTCTTACTTTTCGCGACACACTGTGCGTACTTGTCAAAATGTGCACCGGCTTGCGATCCCGCCTTTCATCGACCCCCGCAGTTGCTCCGCACGATGAGCATCTTCATCGACAGTGGTGCCTCTAGATCCTTTTTCGCCCACACTCCCGAGCACTTTGTTCCATGTTACAAGAACTGGAGCGCTTCTCAGTCGTCGACGCGGAATGTTTCTCCTCGCACGTGACTACAACGGCTCGACACGTGGTCACAGACGCCAACAGGGACGGCGGTGCGCAGCACTGCTATGCACACTACGTGCAACGACCGTCGAAGTCTATGCATAGCGTCTGTTACCAAGGAGACATCGGCGGCGTCACGCGTTCGACGCCAGTGAGCCCGCTACTCTCTTCTTGCTCACTGTACAAACCCAGAAGAGCAACTGGCGACGTAAGCAGGCGCGAGCTCTTATATGATGGAGGGGAGGAGAAAGGGTGAGGCACGCGTCTGGGCCAGGGCACCCTACGCGAGCCCTGTCCTGTGACGCACGTCAGGCGAACGCTATATATCCCGGCGAAGAGCTGGCGCAACGGGCGTGCGGGTGAGGAGATGTGACGTCAACACGCCAAGTGTTCGCGGTCCGTTAGCGTATTTTAGGTGAGGACATACCTTAATGTCCACCCTGTCATATACAATCCTTAGCTTAACGCATTTATATTCATTTAATCTGTGTTTTCGGGCGTTAGCGTGCCCTGCGTGTTTCGCCGAAGCCTGAGTGTTCACAAGGTATGATTACAAATCATGCCGCCCAAGTACGACAGCGCGCGTGTTTTCTGTCAGTTTGGTTTCAAATAGAATTCTGTGCTTTCTGCTCCTTCTACTGCTGAATGCGGTTCATTTTTCTTGAACAAAACAACAATTGAAAAAAGCATTACCTAAAGTCATACAGAATATGCAACGCTTTATTGGTACGTTGTTGTGCTTCCATGTTGAAAGATATGAACAGCGTGGCAAAGAAAAAAACGGCAGGCCTGCGCTGAAACCGCAGCAAAGGCGCAGCGAAAGCTGTAAGAGCGGCCGTTTCTAGAGCCCGTGTAAAGCTCTCTTGGGGCTACTAATTCCAGGTACACTAGCGAGGTACCCACTACGCCATAAATCAACAATTTTTGTGAAGTTGGGAAGCGCCTACAAAGCCATTATTCGACCTTCTGCGGGGAAGGTCGGGCACCAGCTACACGTCTGTGAGGCATTATGTGCACACTTTATTGATGCGACGACTGATGACGATGAAGAATTGTGGATGAGCCCTTTGTAATGGGTGGGAAGCTTTAAACGGCCCACCAGTTATGTAATTTTCATTGCGTGAAGCCCGGTCGCTATTTTCCTCTCCCGCCATGCTGTATAACATACGTTGACGTGGGAAAGAGAGAGGGGGGGGCGAGAACTCTACTGAGACCTCGAGGAACTGGATCATGCGCTCATGGGCTTCCTTGGCAAACCAATACAAGGTGCACTTGCGAGGAACCACTACGCTATTAAATCATTGTAATTTTGAGAAGTAGGGAAGCAGGCACTATGCCATTTTTTGTCATTCTACGGAGAGCCGTGGTACCTGCTAAACTAAGGCATTATGCGCACTTTGTTGATGCTGTGCCTGATGACGATGAAAAATTATGGCGCAGGCCTTTGTAATGGGTTGGAAGCATTCAACAACCAATCGTTGCGCAATTTTCGCATTGTGTGACGCCTGGTTACAGAAATTCGCGTTGTACGACGCTGGTGTTTTTTACTCTTCTACCACGCTACATTGCACAATGTTAATGGGTTCCCTTCCGGCATGAAGCTGTATAGGCCCTTTTGGCAAAGCAGTTCCAAGCACCGGCATGGCTCAAGGTTGAATAGTGGACTCCCACGCAGCGGGCCCAGGTTCAAACCTCGTTCCATCCTGGAATTTTTTCTTATTTCGAGCGATAGGGTTACGGCACCGGCGGCGGCGGACAACTACGGCGCCGAAAACGGCCGATGAATTGATTCTCATAACAGCTTCGCTGTAAAACGAGGACGAGCAAAAGAACGACAGGCGCTGGTGGTCCTCGTTTCTTCGTCTCTTCTTTCTTCGTTCACAACTGTTGTGCCGGAGCTTCTAGCAACGCTTCTTCCCACGCGAAAAGCGGCCAGTCGCCAGAGTTTCGACGAACTCCTTGTGTCCCCCACCAACGCCATTTCGTCTCGGGGTCCCGTCTTCCACCAGCTGTGCCGGCCAGCGACGAAATGTCAGTGCCCCGACCGCGCCGGTGGAATTCCTCAGACTGTAGGATCGTCTTGGACAGTGTCGTGTAGTGTCGTTCACGATGATCGGTCACCCTGCGCAGAGGACGTCCTAAATGTGAGCGGACGATGTTGGATCACGCCTCGCAGCGCCGTGGAGAGGCAACGAGACGATGGAGCGTTATTTAAGGCCGTGCCGGCCCCCTGGTTAAGGGTATTCAGACGGGGGAGAAATGCTCGGGGGATAAAGGCGGAGCCTAGTGACGTCAGCTCGCGAGGAGAAGTCTCCACAAATGCCCCCCACTCACACGGACGGAACTTCACAACAGTGGTGACGGCGGCTGGGAACCCGTATTCTTTGCACCGCAGAAAACGGTTCCTTTCATGCGTAAGCAAATAAGTTGTGACGATATACTCTCCTAGCTGCATGCATAACTGTACACGCGCCATTTCAGTTAGTTTCGACGCGTAGCACGAGCGAGCCAAAATAATATTTAGCAACAATGCGCCGCTTGCACGAAGTGTTCCGGCGACGTGAAGCCAACTTCCAGGCCTCTCTCTCGTGCGTGACGTCATGGACGCGTGGGTAGGCCTTGTTGGTGCAGTACAGAAATAAAGCAAGTCTAGTTTGTCGTGTGGCGTACAGAAACTATCGTCTTCATGAACCGGCACGCGCTCTCTTCGTTACTTCATCTTCTTCCTCTTCTGCTTCTCGTCCAACAGCTCTGCTGTGAACGAGCCTTGCGTGACTTTGTGTAAGCTGCGCTAACTTTTATTTTTTGTTTTTTGCAAAGTAGTTTCAAGCACCAGATTGGCACTGTGGTAGAATACCCGACTGACACGCAGAGGGCCCTGGTTCTATTCACGTCCGAACCTGGATAATGTTTTCTGATTTCATTTTTTTTTTATTTCGCGCGATAGCGGCTACGGACACGTGCGGCCGGGCGGGCACCTACGGCACTATTGTTGCGATCTCATAACAGCTTTCGCTGTGAAACGCGCCTCAAATATATAAACCAGTGCAGCTGGCACCGCGCATTGCTAGTAGGAGGGAGAAATGCACGCCATAATATTGTCACGCATGTTTATTGCTTTATTTTGATGTGTTCGGGTTTCACCCGCAAATGCTGTCAGCAACGTTGGGCGCCGACTGCGCCGCAATGCTCGGAAGCTTCGCGACTGTTTGTCGAGAGCGTACGCGAGCACCAGCCATAAGGCTCGGACGTTCGATGCCGCATCTATAAATGCCGACGCACCTCACCGCAGATCCGTTGCGCGATCTTGTACGCGTTCTTAAAACGAACGGAGGCGGTCCGTTCTATTGAGCCGCACGCGGCTGGTCACTGTGAGCCGTGACGACCGCCGTCACGTTATTCACGTGAGCCATGACGTCTTGTTGTTGCAGGTCGTCTGCTTGCAGGTCGATGCATTTTGATGGGGGCAAAGTGCAAGAACCCCGTGTACTTACCATTAGGTGCACGTTAAAGAATTCCAGGTGGTCGAAATTAATCCGGTCCCCACTACGGTGCGCCTCGTAATCGTATCGTGGTCTTGGCACGTAATACCAAGGAATATAAATGAAATGTTGCCTATATGGCACATGGCAAGTCGTTACAACATATAGTGAAAATAAAGCATAACAGCAAAATCTATTTAAAAGAAGTGTAAAACTACCATGAAAAAGCCGATAGAAGCAGACCCTGGACATTTTCTTTGATGTTATTTTCTACACTCGCGTTGGAAACATTCATTACACAATTTTTAAAAGAGGCTCCTGATTAATTTGTTGCAGCAAGATAAAAAAATCACCATCTCCCACTAAAGGGAACCATGTGGAAATGCGAAGGAGCGCATGGGTCGCCCTAATGTTCCGTTCATCACGAGCACCTTGCCCGATGTTAACGCGTCCTTGCATTCACTGTAGTTGCTGTTGCTGTTACTCGTCCCGAACTCTTGTTGCAGCACGCCACGCGGGTTCATCGCGCGTCTGCATGAATCTCGTTCCCGGCGCCATCACGTGATTGCTGAGAGAGTGTCAGAGGAGAGGCCACAGCGTCTTACCCAGCCCCTTACACAGGCCCAAACGCGCTAGCGCGTGCCAGCACACGTTGTTCTGTCTGCGTTACACTAAGCTAGGACAGCATACGGCAGCACGTGCCCTTAAAGTGCTCTGCACGTATCATCATCAAGGCGGTCGAAGAACAAGACGAAGAAGACTTCTCCTTGGCGCGAGCGCGCGCTCAATATGTTACAGATGGCTATGGTAGGTTTAGAAAGCGGACGGTCGCCGACAGAACTACGGACAAAGCCCAGCGCAAAAGCTGCTTCGTATCTAAAAACGTTAACATTATGTATGGGGAACAGCCACCAAAAGCAGATGAAATATAAATCGTTCATACTTTAACGTTGCCACAGAACGTTATCGCCATGTACAATATAATTATACAGTCAGCTAATTGGCACAGAATGCCTTAGACCATGCAGTGCATAACGTTCGCGTGTGCTCGAAGACCCGACTTAGGCCTTTTAATGAGCGTGCCCGAGTCCTGCTCAGCCCGCAGCCTCAAACCCGGGCCCGGCCCAGGCCCGCGCATTCGAGCCCGAGCCCAGCCCGGCCCGCCAGAAAACGCTTCGGAGGGCCCGGGCCGCGGGCCGGGCCGGGCCGGGCCCGGGTTTTCGGGTCAGCGCGGGCCCGTGCAGTGCTCTGCTGAGCCCGGCCGACACGGCGATCTTCATGTCGAGAAAGGGTTATACGCCCCAATCGTCATGGCCGTAAGTACCGTTGGAATGGTTTACTTCAAGCTTTAGTCGCCATTCTTACTCGCCCATCACAGCAATTGTTCAGTTTCATGCCCAAGCTAGAATAACTAGTAATGTAATGATTAAAAGAGGACATGCGCGGAACTTTATACGAGCTCGTTGAAGTCTGATATGTCCACGGTAATGATGAGTGCCATGTGTTTCTGTGCGTGAGCTGTTTGCCGTTTCAAAAATTGTGTTTTTGTTCTGGCGTGCACACACAATGGAGTTGTGCATTTTGGAGGTACTAAGGAACATGGGCAGCTGTCGTAGCAGCAACCGACACACTACTGGGAAGATATTGCCACGTGCGTTTCTTTATTACTTTTGCTGTATTCGGTTTTCGGGCACAAAGACTGTCAGCAACGCTCAGCGCGAACCGCGCCTCATTGTTCGAGAACCTTCGCGATCATTGCAGATCGTTTTGTTAAGATTGCGCGCAAGACGCGCACACTCGAGCTTATTCTAGAATTTGCACGACAGCCAGCGATAACGCTGGAATATTCGACGACACACGTTTAAATGCCGACGCGCTTCAGCGCTTGTCAGTTGATCGACGGTCGACGATCTGTACGCCGCTATCAGTGCATACCGTGTGTATTGCTGTAAATTAACTTTCCGTTTCCCGGCCACAAGTTCGGCCAAATAAACAGTTTCATCTTGACAACGCCGAGTGCTGTCTTCGTCGACGTCACGACCACGTGACAATATGACAGACGCAGTTTAAACACGGAAGCACTTGCAACCATTGCATGGGCGGGCTTTGGCGTGTATGGGTGTTCTTGCCCAATAGCATGTTCCAGGTTTTTATTTATTGATCATTTAGGGGAAACAGCCATCGGGGGGAGGGGCGCATTCTTGTACCAACGCACAAGTATGCGGTGTTTTCTGCATATGAATGACAAAAAGTGCTTGCGAGCATATATGCAGCGCTATATTTTAGTGCTCCTCATTGCAGGTGTGACACGCGGACCTTCGCATCCTTGTTTTGGACCCGTGGTTCCCTGGTCCGTGCCACGACTCTTGGGCGTGCCAGCATAACCCACTGCGTGCGCGCCTAGCCACAGCTGCAGCTTAGCGAGTATCTGCTTCGTAATTATTCGTAATGTGTACCACTAACTAGGGAATAGCACTCAGCTGTCGTTTTTCTGTAACAGGAGACTCAGGATATCCCCTCGAGCTATGGCTGCTTATTCCAGTAGCTGGCAGTCATGCCGGCAACACCTCCGAAGGCCAGTACAACCGGGAGCACTCATCCATGCGCAATGTTGTGGAGAGATGTACTGGGGTGTTGAAGAGCAAGTTCCGCTGCCTGCGTACAACGATCGAGCAGCGCGAATCATTTATGCATGCGCTGCTTTCCATACCATTGCCTTGGACGCGGGCGACTGGACATTGGACGAGTATGGGGGTGACGTGCCCCAGTTGTGGAGCCAGCCAAGTGCTGGCACCACAGGACGTGCTGCTCAGAGGGAATGCAGCAGCGCAGCGCCGTCGAGAACCTTTTCTGAAGTACAGAGGAACGGTGAGTTTTCACAAAACATACATAACTTATTTTACAAATTGCAGCACACCTAGCCTATCACAGGGCCGTGTTTGTACAGTGCAAAATAAATTAAAAAATTTGTATGCACATGAAGTGCACCTCCACACGAATGGTGAAGGTTTCCAAATCAAAACATCCGGCAGATTATGATAATTGAAACCCAACTGAAGTAAACCTTTGCAAAGAATCCTTTAAAAGAATGCCAAAGCAGCGAGCTCAGAAAAAATGGTACCTTGTTCACTGTGCAAGAGTCTGCAAGGCTGCCACCTATTTGCATTAGTACTCATGAAGCAGTGTTAAAGCATTGGGTCATGTCCCTTTATCTGTGAAGAGCTGCATTTGCTGCTGCTCCAAAGCTAGCATTGTTATGTGCAATATGCAGTTCACACAATGCTTCTTTCCTCGTGATACATTAGAAATACAATGCTACAACAGCTTGTGTGTGTTGTGTGCGTCCTATGATATGGGCACTTGTACATGTGGATGCAGCAGTTGTTACTTTCTGCTCAAGACAATACACCGCACGTGTTCGTACTGCCATAGTTTGTGGTTACATTAATGAGGAATTGGCACGAAGTACTTTTCCTAGTGCAACATGAAACATATGGCAGCAATGTGAATGTGCAGCCTTTGTTTAAATATAACATGAATAATGAAATGGAAACATCCCGTTGGCCATCATAGTCGAAGCAAGTTCATGATCAGCATTCTATGCTCGTGGTCACCATCAGGAAAAGGTTTGCACAATTTGATAAAATACCCAGAATGATCGCATCCGCCGCATCCTGTTCATTCGTACGATCGGTGTACTTTGGGAAAGAATCATGCATTATGCTTGCTAGCAACCTCTGGGTGTATCAAACTTCCGTGCAAGCATGTTTATGCAGACGAGGCAAGCAAGTAAAGCGTAATGAATGTGCATTCAAAACACACAAAAATATCTAACGCCGAGTGGTGTGACTAGATTACACTCATTGCATCATGGCCAAAGGGGTAGACGTAAATTAACGGAAAGCACAAAAAAAATACGAAAGTCACTTTACCACACGATCTGATCACAAATCTATCACGAGCCTTAAACACCTGGCTACATGTGGCAAAGCATGTGCGAACATTGCAACGTCAACATCACGCAATTCGTTTACACCATGGCACATAAATTTGCAGTTCCATGTGCGTGACCTTGAAAGAAAGCATGACTTTCCACACGTATGACCATTCCCTTCTCAGAGTTATAAGTCACTGACTAGAAGCATTCATTTCTCGACCGCAATTGTAGCAAGATGCTAAAAAACAGGTGAATCATAATTGTAAAAATGTGAGTGCACTTACCAGCTGTGGCGAAACACAAATTACGTACAACTTGAATTATTAGCTCTGCAATCTCACAGCACCCAGTATCCCGCGTAAAACCTATCCCTGCAACGGCTCATTTAGATCGAAAACTAGAGGACACCAATCACTGGGTGCATTGATGATGGCTATTTTCATTTGTGAAACTATCGAACTTGAAGAGTGAATAGTCTGGTGCTTTGGACCACTTTTTATTCGTTGCACCTTAGCCTCACTGTGCCGAAATGAAAATATCACAGCGCAAACACTATGCGGTAACGCTTCATCATGAGTGCAGTGAGTTACTAGCCGTAGTGAAGCAATATAAATATCACAGTACAAAACCCATGTACAGAAAGTGACAACTGCTTGTGATGATTCGAGTACGAATGACTAGATGCCTTCGAAATGTCGAAATAAAAAAGGAAAACACTCTCGTTTGCAGCAGGATTAGGATACATAGAAAAAATATCACAATACAAAATGGGTAGACGCATTAGGCCTTTCGTCCAAAAAGCCTCCTGTATTACTCATACAAAGTGATAATGAAACTAAAGCACTAAACTCAAAGTGAACTGATAACAAATCCATAAACTGAAACTGAAGTGCCAAAATTGAAACAAAAGTAATTAAACAAATTAAACTCAACTCACATACACAATGAATGAACGAAATGAAATCTGAAAGGGGAAAATCAAGAATTACCTTGCAAAACTGAATAGCAATGAATAAATAAAATACCACAAAACCAATTAATGAATGAAATGAAACTGGTTCCTTCTTCCTTGCAGCAGCCCTTCGGCTATGGCCCGTGCCAGAGGCCGCACCTCCTCCAGGATGCTGCCGTCCTTTCCTAGGCTGCTGCCGAGGAAAGGACGGCAGCCTCGGCTGCTGCCGTCCTTTCTGCCGCGACAGCAAAGCGGGTGGTTGACTGCTCGATCCGCCGCAGCACCTGAAATGAATAATTGTGGTGGAAATGTTTGCACGAGTTACTGATAAACTCGAAACCAGCGCATGGCTGGAAGCTGCAGTTGTCAAGAATTGCAGCAAGCACAACTCCCTCTCTGCTGAAGAACCACTGGCCTGACGGTGCTATGGTATGTCCTGTGGTAATGTCATCCTGTGGTAGTGCCATCCTGTGGTAGTGTCAAGCGTCGTGTACAAACTGTGCCCTCTTCGTTTGGACAGATGAAGACCTGCCAGAACTGCTCTTCAGTCATCGAATCAAATGCATCTCTTACCACCAAACAGCCCTTTTCAGAGCTAACCAAACCTTTTGCCCGGCTTTTGATCGCTGCCGAGATACGATGCCTGGCCCTCAATACGACGGATATTTCTTATTTACATCCCAACCTTGTTTGTTTTCCACATTCATGATTCATTTATGATAACAGAGCAAGAATGTCTGTCCTTGATGTAAAATGACACCGAAGGATTTAACAACCTGGAGCTTCTCGTCGCCCTGTTCAAGGCCGCGGGCGCACTGTGTTGACATAGCGGACAGGGTGTCCACCCATCGTGGCTGTGGTCGTGTTCTGCGTGGTGGCCGCACAGGACGCTGCAACACTGAAAGCATGCAGCATTTTAACACGAAAGTGTTTTATGCCGGGGTCCACCAACATTTTCATGAAGTATTTCTGTCACGGAAATACGTCAGCAAAATGAACGCCATCAAATGGCAAAGAAAAAAACTATAAAAAAAGTTTCGTTGACAGGAGCCGAACCCATGATCTCTCGGTCCGCGATGATGGCTGGCGTGCGGTTAGCCCACTGAGCTGCCACCAAACATTTTTTTTCTTTATTGTAGCTACCGCCAAACACATAACGGAGGCCATGAACGCGCCTTTTATCTTTCACACTCTCGTCTCACAGTGCTCTTGCATGGATGGATGGATGGATGGATGGATGGATGGATGGATGGATGGATGGATGGATGGATGGATAAATGGATGGATGCTATGAGCATGCCCTCTATGACGGGATGGTGACACATGTGCCACCAGGCTCGAAAAACAAAACAAAAAGACCCACCGTTTGCAGCTGTGTCCCATTCGGTGCGTTTCAACAGAAGTGTAATTTCGTTTTTTTAACAACGTGAGGTGGGCTGTAACCCATTCCTGCCCATAGCAATCCATCCATATCGAAAATAGCTCTCCGACGCTCGCCTGGCTGCCGCACGGCGTTCCCGCTGCCAGGCTAGAGGGAAGACGCAACGCGCGTAGCGTTTCTCTTCGCGTTTCACGACGCTTTGGAGGAGTGCATATCGAGTACCAGTGTTTATTATGTGCTTGTTGATGCCATATTTGCGCGGGATTGACCACATGCGGTGTCCACGTATATGTTAAGAACTTCAGCTACCGCAAGGGCTAATCATGATCATGGTCGTTAGGCGTCGGTACGGAGATGTGGCACTAGGCGTCAACGTCAGTGCGTCCACATCAGGCGGTGCTACATCTGCCAAACAACAATAGACATTATACAAGCTCTTATATACCAATGCACTAAAGCGCTCAACTACTTCTGTGACGACACGTTGACTTTCGTGTTATACGATTCCTATGACAGAGGGATCAACCATCTTTTGACAGTTGCACTGGATTTTATGGTACGCATAGAAGTTGCAATGACCATGCTATGACTCTTCGGCTAGTTCAATAACATACGATAGCTTATTTCTCTAACAGCTTGAGGATGAATAACTTACCACACTCTCAAAAACTGAAACTCCTGCAGTGAGAGTTATAGAGCTGCGTTACTCCCACAGATCTCATTATACTCTCTCTCAGGGAGGCGCTTTACTCTCTTTTGCCAGGAGGAGTGAAAATGCCTTTCACTCCTCCTGGCGAAAGAGAGTAAAGTGCCTGTTTCATCCGCATCCCACGAGAGAGAAAAAGGTTGTTTTACTTCTTGTCATATAAGAGCTTGTTTCAGAGCTTGTTTTAGCCTTGCAACTCTCCAAATATAAGGAGCTGTAAAGAAAAGTTCGTGCAGTCTAATACCTTTGGCAGTAGCTCAATCGATGAAGTGACGGCGATACATTCCTCGTCAACTTATCGCGACGAAAACCGCTGACATGCACAAAGAATCGGCGATCATAAATGTACGAGATTATACTCACACGTACGCACCCTCTGAGTCAGGTCCTAGTTATGAACTGACTAGCGGCGGCACGCCGCAGCGTACGCAATAAAATGCTGTGGACAGAAAGCACGAGAAAAAAAAAACACAAAAAAGGGGGGGGGGACTCTTACGTTTCGCCTTTAAAACGTGACAGCGATATTCGTACACACGCATGCGCACGCGCACACACACACACACACACACACACACACACACACACACACACACACACACACACACACACACACACACACACACACCACACACACACACACACACACACACCACACACTCGCCTTCTCAATCGCTAGCTTGCCTTCTCTTCTCGATGGAGACGTATACACACTGCCGCAAGGAAAACCAAAGTGCAAACGCCCTCTCTCTCTTTGCATCTACCTCGACTTTTCGCTCACGACCAACCAACGCTGCTCTTTCGCTCAGAACCAATGACGCCGACGACACCGGAATTTCTGCGAGACGAGTTCTTTGACGCTATCGCGTCAAAAAAAAAAGATATATATAAACGCGCCTTCCTTCAAGCGGCCGCTAAACGGGAGCCACCGAGAGAGAAACATGATAACGCAACATTACGACGCATACGTGAGCGAGGAAAGACAAAATAAAAAAACACACACACACACACACACACACACACACACACACACGCACACCAGGAGAGGAGAAGCGTGCGTGCTAAAGTCGAAGTCTCGCCGTCGCCCGTCGCTGCCTTCGCCATTTTCTCCCGTTGCCCGGTCATCGAAGTTTCCGAATTGCTCAGCTCTGTCGGCTGCGCGTGCCCGTGTCCTGTGTGTGCGCCACTGTGATCTCAACGCCGGATGTGAACGGCATTTAGCGACCGCAGTGCAACATCCCGTACTGTGAGCGTTCGTGTTGGTTTCATGATGGTCTGGAGACTCAAGCGTGCTTGCACTCTCGTGTATGCGTGTTCGGCCAGCACCTGTTTAGGCACAGTCGGAAATGCGAACGGTAAGTGGTGCTTCTGTGTTCTCAGTTTCGCATCGCTCACGTGTGTAGTGCTGCACAGTGTATCGCGTGGAAAGTACATTAAAATGCAGAATGGAAAAGCATTACGCGCACATACGTGTGATGCCTGATGCGCGTTTAAAAAGCTTTTGTGAAGGCACACGCTTCGCACGGCCAGTCTATCGAAGAGCGGGTACGCCTCAATGAAGACAATTTGTGCTATACAATTTCTTTGCTTGCCACAAAGCGTGAATGCGGCAGCGTGCTTTCAGAAAATATAAACAAGCGAGAGCCGCGGTTATCACTCCGTCATGTGTGCATTAAGGCTAACTTTTGTTTTCATTTGATTCAGTTGTCGTTGTCAGCCTCGGTTGTACGATGGTTGCGGTGCTTGGCTGCCGACCCGAAAGTCGCGGCTTCGATCTCGGCCGCGGCGGTAGCATTTCGGTGGAGGCGAAACGCTAAAGGCCTGTATACTCTGCGATGTCAGTGCACGTTAAAGAAAAACAGATGGGCGAAACAGATGGGCGAGCCCTTCGTTGCGCCCTTCACTTTTTTAGAAAAACGCCTATTTTCATAATTCCAGTGATTCCACTCCTGCGCCAACTGCGCCAAAGTGCGCCAAATTGTATTTACTGCGCCATCCTGATAATATCGACGAAATTTGCGCCAAACTGCGCCAAAGTCTCGGGTTTGGGGCGTCTATCACCGGCAATCGCACCGCCGGCGCGTCAGAAACATGTGCAGCTCGATCTTGGGGCTGCCAATAAAGTCGTAGTCATGGACCAAGAATTATTCCGTTGAATAAATAGCGCTCGCGCGTGCGTCCCGAATAAGCCACGATGCCATGCACGGTGCCGACGCAGCTTCTGTTCTGCAAGTCGGCTCGACAGCAAAACGCGCTCTCCGCAGAGGCTCGTGACGCTATAGGCCTTTCGGTAGCGAGAAAGTGCGACGGTGATTCATCGGCGGACGTCGTCTGTTCCAGAAACGCTGCTGATAGCTCGTTTCAAGCGTCGCACGGCACGTAAGGAAAGCAATGTTCAGTAATAACTACATGGCTGCCTCTAAAATGTCTGTCACTTCTGTTTCCGGACATCGCGGAATGAAATGTGGGATCGCTCGCAGTAGATATATGGGACAATATCGAATTTTCCTCGCTTCACGTTTATGGAAGAGCACGCGAACGGTGGAAACGCGTTGACACTTTTCCTCAGGTATACTTTATCCATGGATCTTCATCCAGAACAGCTTTTTCGTAATTCCTTCCGCCAGCACGTGCGAGTTGTAATCACTCTGCGGTAAATACCCCTAAAAGGCCCTGCCCTTTCGAGCTCACGTGCTTGGGTTCCAATTCGAATTTTTTGCTTGCTTTTTTAAAAATGTCATCTCATTAGTAAAAATCGCAGCTGTCAGTAGCGGGCCCGTCGCTGATGGCCCACAGTGAAGCGGCTACGCAATGTTACACGTCCGCCCCTCGCTTTCGGTGGTCAATAGCTAACGGTTAAAAAAACTAGTTTCGCTTAAGAGCGAAGAAATGAATGCGATAACCAAAAAATTGTATGGTGAAACGAAGTAAGACTAACAGCTAACCTCTTTTGGATCCGATCTCGCGTAACTCAACAAAACGCTAGTTTAAGGAAATATGGCCCCTTCAGGAACCGAAGCGTTTTCTTGCTCTGAGTTTTGTAAACGCGAAGTAAGCGTTGAGAGCACAGCACGTTTACGAGCCGTCTCCTGATGCCTCGAGATAGCGCGCGCGCAAGGCGACTGCGCCCTTCGAACGATGCCCCCCCCCCCCTTTCCGCTCCCCTGGCGTCTCTTCATGCTCCTTACGAAAGACGGCGGGGCGTTTCCTCTCTGTTTGATGAGCAATCGACGGCAGGCCCGCACGCGGGAAGATGTTATTTCAAGCGCTGGTCCGTGCGGTGGAGACAGACGGCCGGCTAGTTTAATCTCCGCTTCAGCCGCGTTCGTCGCCAGCGCTCGCGAGCTTTTACCCGCGGCTAGAATGCGCGTGGTGATGTTATTAATTTGGACTTTATACGGAAAATTACGGCAATGGCGACGGCAAAAAATCCGCCGAGAGTGTCCATATAATTGCTATCGCAAGGGTCAATGTACGGGCAGATTTTGCGCCCCCCCTCTTAGGTGATTAGGGGGGGCGCCCCCCCTGCCCCCCCCCCCCCCCCCTGTGCGCACGCCTATGCTCCTGAGATGATTTTTTCCATGAGATTTGCAATGAATCGAAATATTTCTAGCCTCATAAGAGCCCCATAATAATACTCAGGTGCTTGAATGTTAATGCAATATGCTTCTGTATTGCACTCCAGGATATAAAATTCGCTGCTCCAAAGTGCTCCCAGATGCAAAATTATCTGCTCCAAAGTGCTCCAAGATGAAAAATTTTGCTGCTCCAAAGTGCTCCAAAACGGAA
>NW_023614760.1:0-36368 GCF_013339695.2 Rhipicephalus sanguineus
GCCAGACATTATAAAAAAAAGGGGATGAAGACAGTCAGTGCGGGCGGAGAGCCGCTAGCGAGAGGTACGCGAGCCGCGGTTTGAAGGCCCTAGATAGTGCGCTATATAGTGCGAGAGCTGCATGATACTGACACAACAGCGTTGGAATGTGCAGGAATAGAACAGGTCCATTAAACAAGGCGTGGGGTGAAGTATATTCGCTTGACGAAATATCTGGCTTGAAAAAGGATAATGACAGATTCCGTGCCGGGTGATGTCCCCTTACCTCGAACCATATGCATCCAATGAGTGAGCTTCGAGAAGCTTAGTCGCGCATTTATTACCAAACTCGAACGAACCCCGAAAATATATCGAAATTGCTTCGTCCTACTCCTGCCAGTCCTAACCGCGTAGTCCAATGGCCAACTTCTACCGGTACAACATCGCTGGGAAGGCATAAACATTTATAATATGGATAAAACGAGCACGGTGGAAACCTTGCATAACATACACTGCTGAAAACTGCAAAGAGAAGCCCTCAAAGAGGAGTTTTATAGACGACATTCAAGAGTGGCACGACGTTCGGGAACGAGAGAAGTGAAGGGATGAGCTGGACAGCTATGGTCATTCTGCAGAGGTCCACAAAGACATCCTAGATTTGCTCCAGTGGTGGAAGCTAACAACAACGACTGCCGACGCCTTCGCAATTGGCAAGGCAGATGTGGTGCGCCCGTCCGGCCAGCGCGAGCAGTGCAAGAAGCTTTAGCGCGGCAGGATATGTGATGCAACAGCGCATGGCGTGCTTGATACTTTGATTTTTCGCTCAATAACATGTGAAGAAGTAAACTATAAACTATGCTATAAGAAACTTACAGTCTGTATATACTAGCAGTGGTATGGTATATGAAAATAATGCTATGACAAATAGCTTTTTTTTATTTCGGCTGATTATACGCATACACGTGGTGCACGCGGTTCCATACCTTTGCCTAGATTAGTGTATTTACAACAAAGGTCACAAACTTGTTTTTCCCCTGTTTCTCTTGCTCTGGCAAGGTGCTACAATGGTGAAGATGGGTACTACATATCGAAAAGGGTGCATGGTTGGCTTTGAGGTTAGAGCTTGCTATAAATTTCAATAGGTTATAGAGTGCAATAAAAAGAAAGTGAAGTGAGCGTTTTGTTCTCCGCCAAGTCAATCTAGAACACATGCTCTGGCGGTGCTCCGTGTTACGCGGCGGCGAAGCCATCACGCTGTCCAAATGGGAGGCTGCTATTATATACCAGCTCCGCGCTAGAAGAACAGCTATATGGGCAGGCCAACGGGCCCGCGACGCAGCAGAGAGACTTGGTCTTTCTGTTCCGATGTCGGAGGGGCCCGCAACGTGCTAGAGCGCGTTCCGATGGACCATAATAAAGTTTATCCATCCATCAATCCATCCTTTGTTGTTATTGCGCTCCCTATCGAAAGTGAACTCGTGCTGCAAATCACTTTTCTTGCTACAATGTCTGCTACAAAACACCCTGCATGATCCCCAGTGTATTTGCAGAAAAAATAGGTACAGTATACCACTGCCGAACAAACAGTCATTGTATTCAGTATGTCCGCTCAACTGTTTGCACCGTGAGCCCCTTTTTACAAGAAATTACCGTAACTATGTTAAAATATAATTGTTAGCAAAATATGCGCCCACAAGCTGTAGATATTTGCCACTTAAAACACCCTGCTGTCGATTCCATGTTCGGGCATCACCACCCTAGATTACTGCGTCGGGCCTCAGTCGGGCCTGATCTGTGGTCGGGCCGGGCCGGGCCGGGTAGGCGAAATTTTTTCTCGGGTTCGGGCCGGGCCCGGTCTGACTTTGAGTCACCGGGCCGGGTTCGGGCGGGTAAATTTAAACGAGGTCCGGGCCCGGGCCGGGCCCGGGCTGAAAATTACGGCCCGTGCAGTGCTCTAGTATGTCCTGATCCCTGTACACAGCTCTCGCTCGTTTCTTCAGACCCGGGTAAGGTGAATAAGAGAACTGAACCGAGAAAAAAATGTTTCAATCGAAGTGTTCGCAAAGTATGAACTTGGCAAAGTTGTAGTGGTTTTTTTTTTTGTGTGTGTGGGGGGGGGGGGAGGGGGAGGCAGGGTCGTAGGCAGAAATTTTTTTTCGGGGGGGGGGGGGGGCACACCTTGATCCGAAGTGGGGGCCGGGATGGCAGATCTGGTCGAGTGTCATTTTGTGCTCTGTGTGCCTCGGCAAAAGAAATTCGGGGGGGGGGGGGGGGGGCAAGGGCCCGGTGTGCACCTCCCCCCCTGGCTGCGCCACTGGGGAAGGGGAGTCACTTTACTAAATATTTGCAGTTTGTATATGATATATACACACACGAATATTCATAAAGGGGTGTGAGACCCTTTTTGAATTTCAGAGTAGCAAGAGAAGCCTTGCAAATCATTTCTTGCGTATACAGATCACTGTAGATTCGGAGATTATCTTCACCCGGCTGTTAACATGGTAAGTCTGCAATCGATATAATCTGCGTTGGTCCCAGAATAGATTCCTGGACCAGGACGAATTTTTAGGGAACTAAGAAGCTTTCTTTCAGAGAAATCCGCATGGATTTCCTTGTGGCTTCATGCTACAAACGAGCGGTTGTCAATTTCCCCTTCTTGGGTATAATTTATTATTGTATTGCAATTAATGTTACACTAGCTAAACAAGAAAAAATAGACCATCAAGAAAAGAACAATATAAAGTACGTGCCGATAACTACCACCTCATTTAATACATTTAGCGAACAGGATTATGTACAGTCGAGCGCGATATGAAGGTTATCCGCGCGAGCATCGACCGGCCTAGCGTCCAGGGGCCTAGCGGCACGTTTCGGAACAGTGAAAATCAAGATTACGCATTCTTCTCGCCCTCGTTGGCTGTTCCATGCTAACAATCGCCCCTACGACGAACTCTACAACCTCTCTCTCTCTCTCTCTATTTTAAAATTTCCATTCGTTGCGATCAAGTGTATTCTTCGTCGCTCTTATCTCTGCAGATGATAACAATATCGCTGGGAAAGATCTAGTAAAGCCTTGGAATTGCTTCGTTTGAACGGCTTGCTAAGTGAACAAAATATATCGCGTTGTCATAAAAAAGATGAAAATATGTCTTCCTCAGACGGGAGTGGTCGCAGCTTAAGGAACAGCAAAAATAGTGAGTGAAGCTTGCCTGATACTTCCCTCTCCTCGAAAGGGGATTCTGGGCCGTGGCGCTGTTGCGGTTCTTGGGCGACGCTCGCGTGATAACCTCAAATCGCGCTCGACTGTATATAGGGGTTAGGGAGAGGGGAGGCAATATAAGATATTTAAAGATCATGGCAAGTAATGGCGCGATAAGCCGAAACAATGGCGTTCAGATCTGTGCCCGTTGAGCCCGGCGAACGCGATCTCGGAACTTGGTGACGGGTAACGGATGGAGTACTTACACACTTCCCTTTTCTTTGCCCATGGCTATGGGCTTCCCAATTTTCTCGTTCAGTTTGCTCACTGAATGTATCTTAATTAGTAGTCTAAGGTATACGAGGGCGTACCTCATCGACGCAACCATTCTCCCTCAGGTCGTACGAGGCACTTTTCAGATAACAGTAGCGGTGCAGTTTATGTTCACTTGGCATGTGAACACAAGATCGTCTTTGTTAAGGTGTTTAGAATGTTGATGTCGTGGTTTCTATATGACGGAACCGCATGGAAGCGTTCAGTCCATGGTGCCGGACGCATGAGGCAAGAATCCACAGGAATCCACAAGAGGCCATTGGGCTGAGCGCAGACCATGAGGTCAGGAAAGCCATTACGTTTGCCGGTGTGATCGAAAAGGTTCTCATAAGCTCGTCAAGCTGTGAGCTATTGAAGACAAACGTACATGCCGCTTGTTTCTGATCGACAGATTGCGGTCAAGAAAAAAAAATGAAGGCAGCTTCGTGCACAATTGGTGCCGAGGATGAAGGAAGTGCGGAGCTGGGAGGCCTTGTTTGTTTTCGGTTGTTTATTTTTCTCTTTTTTTTTCCTTGTCTCTCATCTCTCTGTTTTTTCGATGTCTTTTTGGTCTGTTATTTGTATTTCTTTCTTCTCTTTCAATGTATTTCTTTCTTTTTCCTGCTCTTATAACTTTCTTCTCTTTCTGTCTTTCTTCCCTTTCTTTCTCTCTATTCTCGTATTTTTTTTCTTCTATGCTATGGTTACTCCTCTCCCCTCATCCTTTTCTTCTTCCTCACCATCACTTCCCTCTCCACGCCCTTGGCATACTATAATATACAAGGCTATTCTATGCTCCGCTTGCGTGCCTGGAAGCCGGAGTGGTTACGACGCTCGCCTTCGGATCGCGGGTACGCGGGTTCGAATCCCGCCTCGCCAAGAAATTTTTTCGCCAGGAATTCTCTCTCTCTCTCTTTCTATGTCTTTTCTTTCTCTCTATCTTCCTCTCTTCTCTGTACTCCTTCTCTCGCCTCATCAGAATTACTGTATCCCACACCGGACATATCGGCGCATGTGTCCTTGTAGCGAAGCAGAGGACGAGGACTAAGAGGAAGAAGATTGCGCGTGCCGATGATGATAGTTTTTCTGTTCGCTCTGCACGGACTAACGGCCGACTTAAACAGCACCGCTGTTAAATGTTGACGTAGACATCAGTAAGTGGACGTAAACCGCTTGTGCAATATACGACGTCACGCCCTTGACGGAACGGGAAAAGCGGGTGCAAAGAAAAAGGTAAGAATAAGAATATAGCATCACTCTTGAGATATCCGTCCCCAAAATCTGCGAAAAGGTAATCCCAGCAATACAGTTAAGAAAGTTCCGGATGGTATGAGGCACGCTCTCGAAAAAAACTGCTATCTGAAAAACGGGTGTATCTTATCGTACGTTCCGCGGTCGCATGCCTCGAAAGTGGTGCTGTAGTATTAAAATTTCCCAGGCATGAGAACTTCTTACCTCAGTTCGTTTCACAATTACAATATTTGCCCGAATGTTGGTAACAAAACAGAACTCGTCTAGACGCAGGAACTGCTCCCCCCCCCCTAGCATTTTTCCCAACTTCTGTGCTGGCTCCAATCCAAATAATGTTATTCCTCGTCCTTGTGCATTTTATGAATAAAAAAAAGTTAGCGCCACTTCTCCAGATGCTGCTGCCAATAGTCACAAAGTGACTCTTCATATGGCTAATCAGTCATTGTGAAAATATTGAACAGTGTAATTATTCAATTTTTTGAAACCTGCTTCGTCTTGATATACATCAAAGCCCCTCATTATGGTACACTTGTTTGCCAAAGCTTAGTTTTACTGACTTTGAACGACCTCGTGAATTTTTTTTTTGCCGGCTTTTTTAATATGCAGCTTTCAGCGCAATTTTGTTGCTTGGCAACAACTATTTAATTTAGCCTCCGATTTGTGCCGTTAAATTGCTTTCAGAATATTAGAATAAAAGAATTTCTTCGCACATAAACGATCATGTATGGGGAGAGTCACTCGCCGAGTATTCAAACTTAGGAAGTACTATAAGCTTGGGTTAGTTGGTGGTTCATCACTGTGATGGAAAAACAGCGCTAAAAACGGACGAGGACTAAGCAAAACACGACATTTAGTTGCGAGTCATTTTATTTGCGAGTCAGCGCTTGTGTCGTGTCTTCCTTAGTCCTCGTCCGTCTTCAGCGCTGTTTTAGGAGCTTGCTCCTTATGCTCGGGGCTTGTCCATCGTCGTAGTAGCCGGGCGTAACACAGGTAAAGTATAACCATCTCAGCGCACGCTCGCGCGAAAGAGAAGTCTTCTTCCTCTTGTTCTTCCAGCGTCTTGATGATGATATTAACGCAGGCAAAATCACATATAGCATAGCCAACTGTAGCATGCGGCGCTCGCTCGACTCCGGCGCGTGCTATAGTTTGATAGGAGACCGCTAGAGGGCCACAATTGTGCGCTTCATCTCTCTTTCGACAGTCGTCAGTCAGTGCGCTTCGATACTAATAACATGAACGAAGAAGACAAAGCGGCGGAGCGGAGGGCTCGCAAGGCAGCAGCATGCGGGCTCGCCGCCAAGACCCTGCGGTGAGAGCTCGCGAGGCCGAAGAGAGACGCCAGCGTCGTGCGGACCTCAAGATACAAGCCCGCGAAGCCGAAGTAGCGCGGAAGCGGCGGCAAGAGAACCTCGAAGAGGTAGGGTCGTGGTATGCAGCGGCCAAGCGCCGAAAGCGGTCGCTGCCTGAAGTTGGTGGAGCCGACCCGCGCTTCAAGCGCGACTTCCTCGACTGCACGTTCGGCCACAGCTGCAAGGTCTATGACCGCTTGTGGTTCGACAACAACCTGACCACAATCGCTACTATAACAACGTGTCACCTCTTTATATGACAGTAGAGGTATTGTACGGAGCATTCACGGTTTACCCGATTACCTCCGAGCAAGCTCCTCTAACATCATTCTCTTCGTGGATATGGTACAATTTTTCCTTCACAATTAGAAAGTACGTACGCGTATTCAAAAGTGTCATGCATTATATATACGTATACATATAGGCTCCCGAAGTTCGCAGCGAAATTATCGAATTGTGAACGTAATACACTGCACTGCTCCAAAGTAACTTTGGAACGAAAGCGCGGAACACAAATGACCTTGAAAGAAAAATAAACAATGAATCCCCCTCTTCCTTATTTCCCTCTGATTCGATATGGGCTACGCGTAAAAAAACTATTTGTTCACATGAAACTCCGTGCATGTCGCACAACCAGAGGCGTAGCCATGTTACGTGCTTCTTCATTTTCTTTTTTGACAAACTCCTTGTGAATTGCCCAGATTCCGTGGTGGTATTCAGTTTTCTGTAGTCCAATATAAAAGATCTTACCTCAACCGAATTAACAAAACTTGTGAAAGGGAAACCCATAGAATAGCAGAAAGAGAGATTGCAGAGCCGTTTTAATAGCACGAACCATATATATGATGCACGTCCCCTCAGGTATATTCCGTAGATTATTTACGCATGTACACACGGATTTCATCGTATAGGCATATTTACATATAGCAAGCATTTCCTGGTTCGTACGTGGAACCTCTTGTACACGTGATTTCAGTTATCACAATGAGATTATGCATTCTAAAAAGACAGGGCGTGCAAACACGGACACAAGAAAGAAGTCAGGACACCACAAACGCGTTTGTGGTGTCCTGACTTCTTTCTTGTGTCCGTGTTTGCACGCCCTGTCTTTTTGAATGAATACTTACCAACTAGCTCAGCTCTCTGTTATTCTAAGAGATTATGCAGGCCCTAATATTTAACTAAGCTGAACAGCTGATGCTTTCGAGAAGCCTTGGCAGACAACTCCTTTGAAAATCGCTAAGTACGATCGTCAGAAAGTGTCAACGCATCAATGCACCTTCGCTGTGTGAAACAATTCGGGCATGACTGCAGCCTTCCGAATTTGCTTACCCTCGCTTTTGCAAACGTGGCCCAGGCGTTCATGATGTTCAGGCTAAAGGTCCGGCTCTGACTCTTCGAACTTGCCGGGAAACCTCATAGGCAGTCCGAACACGAGCGCCGTCTCGGGTGCGTGGTCGGAGTCGGTGCGGAAGTAGCTGTCCACTTCTTCGTCGACGTAGTCGAGCACGTAGTAGTGCACGGTCAGACCGGCGTTGGACAGTTTGCGGGCGAACGCGAGCGCGGGGCAGCCGGCGGCCACGTCTGTGGCGCCGCCTTCCACCAGTTCCGCCAGAGTCCTCGGGTGATCACAAACGCTGGCCGCTCGACTAAGATAGAGGTCGGCTACTTCGGTAGCGACGGGTCGCCGGTATCCTCGCGCGCTGAGCAGGACGTGTAGTGCCACCTGTGCGTCTCCCTTGGTCATGTTGTTCTGTTGCTTGAGCGCCTCGAAGCGGCCTTCGAAGACCTGCGACACCAGCCTTCTGCCTTCCGCACGGTTGTGCCCCATGAGGGCCTGGGCACTCGCGAATCCCCTCAGGTCATGAATGAGATCTGGGTTATGCGGCAGGAACTCGGTTCCGTGCGTGGGAAGGGGGGCCTCGATTCCGTGGTGTCGCAATTCGATCTGCGCGAGCAGGACCTCGTGCGCCGGACGGCTCTTGAGACATTCGATGACGTCGTCCGGGTGTGAGACAATCGAGTGGCCCGCCTTAGAACAACCCACCTCGACTGCCAGAGCGTCGGCCTTCAACAGACTCCTGCCCGTGCTCTCAGCCGCTTTGGCGGCATGTGCAGCGCCCCCTTGCATGATGACTCGGTGGAAGAGTCCTCGGGCCCAGGGAGATATCATCAGAAGTCGAATGGCTGCTATCCCGGAGCCTTCACCGAAAAGAGTCACTTGCGAGGCGTTTCCATTGAATGCAGCGACGTTGGTCTTAACCCAGGACAGTGCGAGCACTTGATCGAACAAGCCCGCGTTGCCGGACGCGTTGCTGTGGACCGCGTTGAGGAAGCCGAAGAAGCCGAGCCTGTAGTTGAACGACACGACGACCACGTTCTGTGTCGCGGCGAGCACGGAACCGTCAAATGCGGGGTTATCCGAAGAGCCAGCCTTGAAGTTGCCGCCGTGGATCCAAACCATGACGGGCTTGGTGCTGTTGTCGCTCACGGGTGACCACACATTGAGGTAGAGGCAGTCTTCGCTCATGCTCGGCCCTTCGGCGTAGTGCTCAGGAGCTGCATCCAGAATGATCTCTTGCATGCAGCGCTTACCGAAGGTCTTAGTCCATCGCGGAGCAGACCAGGAGACCTTCGGCGACGGCTTTCGAAAGCGCAGGTCACCCAGCGGTGGAGACGCATAAGGGATTCCGAGGAACGCGTTCACTTTTTCACCGTACACGTTGAGCCGGAGTCCCTTGACGTCACCGCTTCTTGTTCGAACTACGGGAGGCGTCAGTGCGTGCGTGACGCTAACCAGGAGGATCACGCCAGCGAAGCCAGAGACGCGCATTATCTCAGCGTCAGTGGTTCTTCACCAGGGCTGAAATCGAGCGATGTGTTAGGAGCAATCACAAGGAAGTTATCAGATAACAGTGATCCGCTTTTTCGAGCACTTCTTACGAACGAATTAAGCGACTAAGCTTGCATTACAAACAAAACACGCAATAATGATTTGAAGTGGTACACAATGCGGACAACATTTTTAACGTCAGCGCGCTAAGCACGGTGTAACCTATAGGGGTTTTATACTTTTGTGCAACAAACAAGCGTGAACACAACAAGCCGCGCGTGCGAACCTGTCCCTCGTTTGGATCGCACCGCGCACTAGAGGAGTGTAGTTACTCACTACTAGTGCTACGCAGCAGCCCTAACAGTCAGAGCTGTGACCCCCTATCCCGCGGTTCGCGTAAGTTGCGACCGCGGCGGGTTTCAGGCCAGTGGGGACAGAGACAAGTCTTTCAACTGAAGGTGTTTATTCACCCCAGATGCCAATTGCAACAATAAAGTATAGCACATCAAGTTAGTTAACCCCTCAGAGGCGGAGTGTTCCGCACTACTGGGGGGAAACAACAACAAAATAGCAAGCACACGTCGAGGGAATGATAAAGGCCCATCTCACCTCGCGTGGCTGCTTTTGCACTCCGGTCCGGGGCGGTAGTTCGCACTCCATGGCCGGAGCGCTGCAGGGGTTGATGGCGGCGGTGGTGCTCACGGCTTGGGTCCGATGTGGTCAATCACACCGCCCAAAACCGAAGACTTCGAGGCCCCCAAGAAAGCTACGCGCGTTCCCGGGGTCTGGAGAGGAGTCTCTCCAGAAAAGGGCAAGGAGGGAAAACGGGGCATCTCGACTTCGGCCAGGGAGCAGGGCGCGAAAGGCTGCGGGAGCGGCACAGTGCCCTCTCCCACGCAACCCCTCTCGCCACTGCGCGTACAAACGTAGCGGGAAGCCGAGGTGCCGCCGCGTGAAGACAACGGGTTTGCGTGTGCAACCCCACATCCCCCCCTCCTTAATTGAACCCTTTAGCCAAAAAAGAGGACCGCCATCACCAGGGCTTTCTAAGAGGGGGGCTAGCGACCTCCACCAGAAACACGCGACGTCCGTGTCGATGAGGGAGCCGCCCGGAGACACAGATCACAGCAACCGTTATCGCTGAGTGATGGCACTGGGGAGACATGACAGCTGATGGGGGCGCACCATTGTCTTCAACGCGGCGGCACCTCGGCTTCGCGCTACGTTTGTACGCGCAGGGGCGAGGGGGGTTTGCGTGGGAGAGGCCACGTGCCGCTCCCGCAGCCCTTCGCGCCCTCCTCCCTGGCCGAAGTCGAGATGCCCCGTTTTCCCTCCTTGCCCTTTTCTGGAGAGACTCCTCTCCAGACCCCAAGAGACGCGCGCGGCTTTCTTGGGGACCGCCTGGTCTTTCGACTCGAGCAGGGGTGACGACCACAGCTTGATCGAGTCGGGAGCCACCCAGACGCCATCACCCCCTGCGCAACGCCCGGTCTATTGTGAGGTAACTTACTGCCTCAGGGCCGGACTGCGAAGCCACGAGAGGTGAGTTGAACCTTATCGCTCTAAATCTCGTGTGCTTCCCATTTTGTTGTTGCTTTCACGTTGTCGTGCGGAACTTCTCCGCCGCTTCGTTCTTACCTTGTATCTTGTTGCGTTTGGTGGCGCTTTTGGCACAATAAACTGTGTCAGGCAAAGAACTCGTCTCTGTTACCACTGGCCTGAAACCCGCCGCGGTCGCAACTTACGCGAACCGCGGGATAGGGGGTCACAGCTCTGACTGTTAGGGCTGCTGCGTAGCACTAGTAGCGAGTAACTACACTCCTCTAGTGCGCGGTGTGATCCAAAGACGGGACAGTTTCGCACGCGCGGATCTGTTCGTTACAAAGTAACCCCTATAAACCCTGGCGCTAAGCAAGGTGGAGCAAGGGGCGAGTTAGTGGGTGGAGCAGTTTAATGACACCTGGAAAAATGGTCAATTTCGACCTCTCGATGATGCTGACACAACTTTACTTTCTCTTTCAACATCTTTAACGCTTTACACTCCACAAAATTACTTGTTTAAAAGGAAATAATAAAACTTCTTTCATCGAATGAACACTACACTGCTGTGGCGTGGGGCATGAGCTCGCGCTTGATCCCTGAGCTCGCGCTGATCCCCTGAGCTCAAAGAAAAATGACCCGAAGGTCGCGGGATCAAATCCCGGCCGCGGCGGCTGCATTTTCGATGGAGGCGAAAATGTCTGAGGCCCGTGTACTTAGATTTAGGTGCACGTTAAAGAACCCCAGGTGGTCGAAATTTCCGGAGCCCTCCACTACGGCGTCTTTCATAATCATATCGTGGTTTTGGGACGGTAAACCCCAGATATTATTATATATTATTATGTGAGCTCAAAGAACATCAGGGGATCAAAATTAAAACCAAGCTCTCGAAAATCTTGTTTAAAACAAAATATGCCAGACACGGTGTTGCTTCTTGTCGCAGTAACAGTAAGGCGTTCTATTTTTTGTATCAAGTGAATAGCGACGAGATTACAAACATTAATTCTTCAACAAAGAATGTTTCTTAACGCTTCTGCGGAAACCCGTACAAAAAGCTACATAGAAGTCCGCATATAACGTAACACTTGTCTGGACGCTCGTCATAACAAGTCATTATGCAGTTGCTGCGTCAATCACAGATCGTTCACTATACATTCAGTGCCAGAAGTTCACGAGACACAGGTCTTACAAAAAAAGCTGCATTTCCACGAAGTTAGGACACATATTCTCGTATTAAGGATCGTACCCGGAGGTTGTCCATCGCAATTTAACGCATTCAATTAAATCTACCCTGCTTCAACAAACGAGAAATTTACAGTTTTTGTAGTACTTGTGACGAGTAAACCTATGACACTCACTATTCTCGAACGGAAAAACGCGAACACAAAACTCTTCAGACAAAATCGCATTTCCAGTGGTGGAAAGTGTTACAACTTAATTTTGATGCTACGACAGGATAGTAAGCGTCGGGTTGCGCGCCCATGCTTAGTACAATCTCAAATCACCGCATGAACGTTAAGGCTTGATGAAAGAATTGCGTTTCGTTCTACGTCGATTAGGAGTGAGAAGCAACGTTGTGGATTGTTTCACGCTCACGAGACACGGTGTGATCAAGGTCGAACAATCCCAGACAGTGCTGGCGGCTCACCCCTTGACACTGTTACGCCTCGAACGAAGTACGGAACGGAAGCTTACCCAATGGAGGAGCTCGTCGAAGTGGACTCTTGAAAAAAAGAGGGCCAGAACGGGAACAATGTTGTCGCTATCTCGCTCAGAACAGGCACAGAGCCATTGAGACGGCAATTTGCGACACAAACACTGATATCCCCAGCCGATAATAACCAGGAGCGACCGATTTCCAGGCCAGGCACCATGCGTTCACGTATCCAGCTGACGCGTACAGACGTCATAACCCTGGCATGTATTGCCTGATACGTGGATCATTCCCACTGGAATGCATTTGCCCAATCGCGCATTTCAGTCATTCTCGCTAACACCAATGAGGTGTTTTGAATGTTACAGTGTTCAGTGGAGATAACTAATGAAGGGCGCAAAACACGAAGTTGAATGGACGCACCAGAGTGGCGGCTGTGATGTCTTTTTTGGCATCCGCGCGCTGCTTTCTTGTCGATGAGCAAAAGTTCGAAAATTCGATTATGTAGGAGTCCAAGCTGGATTAGGTCTAAGCAAACAATGATGCGTTGCTGCTACGTCTTTTTTCTTTCAATCGTAAAAAAGATGATTTCATGGTTAAACGAAAGTATATGTATAGATCGCTTGGCGCGACACACGCAAAGCGGATGGATCCTTCTGGAACGTACTGTAAGGAAGCTCTCCCATAACGTAAGCTGAAATCCTTGGGAATTATCTTTAGGGATTTAGAAGGCCACTATATATGTTGGCACATTTACTCCTCGCGTTAGATGGGGTCACTTTGCGTTCAATCATGTGATTACAATGAGAGCGCTCAGCCCGTAGCTCTAATGAGGCCAACGGAAAGGGTGTTTCTAGTAAGTAAAGGGCGGCGCAAACAAACAGAACTAACGCATCTGGCGCCATTACGCTGCTTTTATTAATGGAAAATATTACATCGTTGGGCGTTGAGAGGTTGCCTAATGACCCACGCTTCAGAAATGTAGCAAAGGAAGGGCGCTTCATAAACTATACATATTGAGAAGTTGAGAAGTTACACGTGACGGCGTTCTGCGCTCGTAACAAAACACGCATCACAATATCTCGATATTTTGCCCTCTTATCTAGGATGGTGCTGATATGAAGTCGCATTTTAATATTGCGTTTTATCGTAGTGGATTTAAATGCAAATGTAGTCGTCATAGCGTCTGTCATTCAAAGGCATTTTCAGACATTTTCACTTAACTCATAGAAACAAGATATCGCTGAGTTGAAACGGACGAAATTGATCAGCAAATTTTTGTCAGTTTTAAGAACACATTCTGCATATTTAATTTATTTATTTAGTTATTGGTTATTTAGTTATTTATTTATTTATTATTCACATCAGGAACTTTCTTGGCCCAATGAATATATTGTCTAGAAAATAGTACCAGGAGAAAACGGTTGTCACAAGATGGAAGTACAAGTAAATTATTAGTGATTAAAATAATATTAAAGTTCTTTCCTTTTTTCGCCAGTACGCTGCTAATAATGGTAATATTTCTGACAGCTTGGTGTCACAAGAGAGGTAGAGAGGACAATGTTAGGTGCATATGTGAGGTCGCGTCGCACGCGAACGGCGGAAGAGGGCGCCAGCTGTTCACAAACGATGAACGATGTCGAAGAGCAACGGCCGACCAATAACAGTGGACGACCACAGAAAAACAGGCAATTATTTTTTTGTGTTTTTAAGGACGTGAACGTAGAACAGTAGACGCGCAATTCAAGGTTATCATCGGCTTGTGACGTCACTGATCATAGCGTGACCCGGCATAAGGCGTAAAACAGTATCATTCCTCAGAGAAACCTTGAAGAAAATGAAGGAGGTAGGACGTGATAGGGTGTTCAACGTGCTCCTCCAATACTGTCCATAAAAGATGCTTGATCATCGGAAGTAGTAGTACACGAGAGGTAAATGTATTGATTTTTGCACTAACAGGATAAGTGCATTTTGCATTCGCATCGCATTTCCCGAAAAGGAAACGTTGACGTCATTTAGACTCCCGCACTGTGCTTTCTATTCCTTGCCCCCTTTGTACACACTCGAGTGCGTATGTCTTCATTCGTGAGTAGCACTTGCATGCATAAATAGTGCAGGATGGCTCACGCAAAAAGCGCATTGCGTTCTGCGATCGTAACCATGCATATAGCGTCGTCGTGCCGCGGTTAGGGTTGGATGCTTCCCGCCTTGTCGGGTCGAAGAACCGACAGTCTGTTTGCACCACTTTACGTGCGCGTGCCTAATGCAAGCTGCGCAAACGTAACGGCGGCCTCACTGGTGACGCACGAAGTGGAATTTTCGCTGTGCTTTTCGTGCTCTGCGTCTGAATTTTAACGACAACGTTGTGCAGCCACTCGCCGAATCCGCCACGCTGTTGGTATAGTACGTGTGTCGAAGCTTCGCATGTATACAGCGGTGGGAGTTAGCCAAGCATGGGCAAAAGTTCTACCATATCATTATTGTCCCTAAGCAAGGCGTGGGGCCAGAATATAGTTTTCTTATCTTCCCATGCGGTTCGGCAGCTGATAAGAAAGACAAGAAGGAAACGTGCTATATTTCCTCCCGGTGGTTTCCGATAAGATGATAAACTGGTGTACGGCTCACAGTCGATCGCAAAATTGCAGCAGCACCATACTCGCTTATCATCTGACTATATGAGAGGGTGGAGGAAGCGGAATGCAACCGAGACGTCCTGGCTTGGTTTAAATGTATCCATGTTGAAGTAAAGCGCTCATATCCTATTAGGAACCACACTGCCAGTGGTGCCGGCCATGCGGTGACGGTGATACGTTAATCAGTACCTGATAAAGGAAAATCCGTTAATTAATACTTCTGTAGTAAGCTTAGCAACCCGTCTCCTTATCTAGCCCAACTTTACCAACGTGTCGGCACACCCAACTATTGAAAGGTTAGAAAGGTAGTATTTCGCACGTTTGTCGCCTTCTTATTTTAGCGCAAATGCCATCGGACCTATGGAACTTGATATATATATATATATATATATATATATATATATATATATATATATATATACCATTTCAGTAGTTGGGTGTGCCGACACGTTGGTAAAGTTGGGCTAGATAAGGAGACTGGGTTGCTGTTGCTGAGCTTACTATATATAATAAATAAATAAATAAATAAATATATATATATATATATATATATATATATATATATATATATATATATATATATATATATATATATATATATAGTTGAAGAAATGAAGGAGCACACTTACGAAAATTGCATATTTTTACTCATTTACGTTTCGGCCGTGGCACGGCCTTCGTCGGAATGAAGGCGTCATTCTGATGAAGGCCGTGCCACGGCCGAAACTTAAGTGAGTAAAAATATGCAATTTTCGTAAGTGTGCTCCTTCATTTCTTCAACTACATGTGCACCGGACCTTAAGAAATATCTTTTGAATATATATATATATAATATATAATATATATGTATATATATATATATATATATATATATATATATACATATATATATATATGTGTGTGTGTGTGTGTGTGTGTGTGTGTGTGTGTGTGTGTGTGTGTGTGTGTGTGTGTGTGTGTGTTAGATTAGAGAAGTGCAAGCACACGTACGAAAACAAAAACAAGACATTTATTCGACGTTTGACAGTTCTCGGAATTTCACACGAGCATAATTGTGCGCTTGTGAAATTTCGAGAACTCCAAACTCGTTTCCTGGTATACCGCAGTACCATATGATTTGACAAAGAAAGCCTTCGCATGCACGAGTTTCAGATAAACCCTCCTCTTTACATCCAACTGAACTGACACTGCGTGCACCATTCCCGGTGCCAGTGACCCACAATAAGTCCTCCTTGCCCTACGTGTCTTCCTTCTTCCTCGTAGACCAAAAAGTTGAGAGACAAGACGTTCACTTTGACTGGCGGCAGGTTTCGCGTCTATATTACGTTCGGCCACCTCGCACACTGAACAGTTTCAAGACACGTACACGTGGTTACGAGTGCTCGTCTTAACCAAAACGAGGTATCCTAGAGCCAGCACGCTGTAAGAGTGTACACTGGCTAAACTCAATTATTAATCTCAATCGTTATTCTCACGCATCAAAATCTGGTCGTCAACAAGGTTAAGAATTTTATTCCACGACCAGCTCGCATTTAATATATACTGACGTCACAGCGTGCACTTATACACAAATTTAGACAGAACAAAGTGCATAATTATGAGATTAAGCTGGCTAATGAACCATCACTGTTTAGTGGGTAGCACTCCCATCCATTAAGCGCAGAATACGCGCTATTGCTGCACTTCGTTAAATTTCCAATGGCTGACGAAAAAAAAAAATGGTTGATCCCTCCGTCGTAGGAATCGCAATAACACGAAAGTAAAGCGTACCCTTACAGAAGTAACTGAATGTTTACTGTACATTGATATAAGAGAGTTGCACAATGTATATTGATGCCTGGCAGCTATAGCACCCGTTCAACGTGGATGTGCCCACTTTGATGATTGGTGGTACATCTCCATCCCGACGACTAACATCCCTGCTAAATGATTAAACTAACCGTGTGGTAGCGGTAGTAGTTAACGGTGAAAATGTAATCAGAGAACTAGGTGTGATAGCCAGAAGAGCGTCGCATATTGGACGCAGAACATGATCGCCATCCCGCGGCATGTTAAAATGTGATTGAACACCACGGTCGGCTAAAGTCGCCACCTCGCGGTGTGTTAAGGCATTGACAGAATTGAACTTCTATTGAAAACGCGCCGAATGGGAGGGACGTGTAACGCGTTGCAGGGGCTAATCATGGAGGCCGCAGTAATGACGAATTACTTTACTTTACCGCTCCCAGGGGGCAACGCGACCCCGCCGACTGGGAGAGTGGTAGATATCAAAGACGCGTTTGTAAAGCTTCCAGTGTCTGTGCCCATGGCGCAGTGGATAGCGTGCCCGGCATCTGTGTCCGCCGACTGAGCGGTCGTGGGATCGACGCCCGTTGACGGAACTTTTTTTCCTTGCCATCTGATCGTGTGTATTTTTTCGACGTCATTTCCGTGAAGGAAATACGTCACTGAAGTCTTGGTGGACCCCGGCATAAAACACTTTCGTGTTAAAAAAGGGCCAACGTATAGCTGCATTCTCTATCAAAGGCTAATAGAGCACAAATTTATACTTGTCACAGAGCGCAGGTCTTGCGTTGAATGCGCTCAATGAAGGAGAATGAAAACTCCCAAAAATAGATTTCAATGGAGGACAAGCTGTTGCTCCCTTACAAGGGTTTCACGAGTGCACTTCTTATTCTAAAAAAAAAAAGAAAAAAAAGGGGCGAACCTTCGACTAGGCAGTAAGCCGCGCAAGCCTTGAAACAGTGAAACTGGACGTTTCTGAAGACTAATCTGGTTGCGTCTAGGTTGTTCGTAGGCCTTAGCTAGGTGATGAAAGTTGTTTCTAGGTTGCTTCTATAGGTCATTGTTAGCTAGGTGATGCTAGGTTGTACGTTGATTCTTGGCGCAGAGAGGTTTGAGTTAAACCACAGACAGTCACAGACACGACACGGATGTCCAAACTCCAGAGACAGAAACTCGCGCTGAAACCAAGCAATCGCACCTCTCATAGATCTTCGGGCACGTCGTCGTTGGCGTAGGCTTTCCGTCGCTTCGGGGTCTTCTCGCAGCCGCTGTTGCCTTTCCCGTTCCCTAGTGTTGGGCTAACTGTTGCTTTCTTCCTTCTTAGTGCACCAGTGGTGAGTAGTGGGATTTACCCAATTTGTGTGTGATACATTCCCGTTTATGACGATGAGAGTTTTCTGATAGTACGCGTAGAGAGAGAGTGAGAGATAATTTATTTAAAGAAAGGCAGAGAGGTCGGCTTGAGCTATAGTTGGCTCTGGCCTGTTAATCTACACTGGGGAAGGGGGACAGGGGAGCGAAAGAGTGATGAATGACGATGGTAAGGTAGGGAGATGAGAACATAATTCCGTGACGCTGGGGCAAATTTAAAGACGTGCATCCAGTCCAGTGGCTTCTAAGAAAGCTACGACTGCTTCTATAATCACACTTGAGCTGCTGAAGTCAGGCCAAGGACCTAACACAACCTCATCAGTTATTGGTCTAAGTACTATGATATTGCCCACTCGAGGAGATCAGTTTGTGACGTTCTCGTGCGTACGCTGGACAGGCGCAAAATATATGTTCCAGTGTTTCAGGTAAATGACAATGACCACAATCGGGACCTGTGGCAAATACCCGTTTGTTGGGCTAACTGTTGCCTTCTTGATTTTTAGTGGACCAGTGGTGAGTAGTGGGACTTACCCAATTTCTGTGCCTCATACACACTCTAAGAAAAAAGAGAGTCAAAAGAGGGTCATGGAACCGTGACTCTCCTCGGGTGTCCATCTGACCCCTTTTGGAAGGTACAGGCAGAAAAAAAGAGTTCGCATTTGGGAAGGAGTCACTGGACCCTCCTGAAGCGCGTTTCGATTGGCTTCGGTATACGGAAGAGCCGCCATATACGCCATACATATCGCACGCTCGCCCTTTGGCGCCGTTGTGGCGCATTGCTCGGCGACGCAGACGGGGTTGGCGCCGGGGTGGCGCGCCGCTCTCCTCTCTCAGTCGTCTCAGTTCTCAGTCTCCTGGTCTATTGGAATGCGTTGCGTGGATGAGTTGGTTGCGCGTCTTCTGTGGTACTGACGCCGGCTCCGTGCACGAAGTGACGCTTGGAGGGCGGAATATTCATGGAGCTGTGGATACGGACAACGGGCGCCAGTTAACGGTGAGTGTACTGCTTTCGTAGGCACTAATTATACAGCTTTAGCTGGGCGTCTGCAGCAGCTCTGCGGAAGTTATCTGCCAGCCATTTCCAACAGCAGCCTGTGTCCGCCGGGCTGTTGCGGATGGCCAACTATAGCTGTCAGTTAACGAGTTGCCACCGTTATGCGCGTTGCTGTACAAGCTCCCATAAAGTGAGCGATGCAAACAATAATCGAGGGTCATTTCTTGCTGATCGCACGTCGTGTCTGCACTACTGAAGGTGCAAGATGTCGTTTTGAGATGCCCTTTAGTCTACTTCATAATAACATTTCCATCGACCTTGAGTGTGCGGCGTGCTTCCACGCGTGGGAACGTGAAAAAAAAAAAGCCTGTGTACAGAACGCTCAGACGCACTATATGTAATGGTTTTTGTTGGCTGAAAGACGGTAGTTTGAGGTGCAGATATAGTACGGTGGCTTCCAGAATGTACGCGGTAGTCATTCAAGTTGGACACGCCTCGCCGGTGAAAGTGAAAGAGCTCTAGACTTTCGACGGCGCGCGTTGTTGCGGCCGCCGGCGTGCACTCTTTTCCCTCGTTTCTGTTTGCTGTTTTCGTGGTTTGCATACAGTGCGATGACGTTGGGCGCTATAACAGAATCGAGTGAGTGTACGTGATTGTGGGAGTTGTGCGCGCTAATTCTAGCATATGACATGTCTGATCTCGACGTAGACGGCGTACGCACGCGCTGGGTGTCGTTCGGGCCCTAGTACTCGCATCTGTTTTTCTGAGTATTTAAGGATGGTTACGTTTGTAAAACGTGCGGTCAATAACCGCTCACGGCATGCCCCTGGCTGCCGGAGGATGTGCTTGTTGTTTTGTTGTTAGCCTTTATTATGTCTGTGTGAACCACTTATTGTGTAGGTTGTGCAAACCTTTACTGCAATTTCATTTTCTCATCATAATATCACGTTCTGCTTTTCAGATACCGTTTTTCATGGTGCTCACGCTGGACAGGAGCGACAACCTAGCAAGCCACAAGTCTGATGCTTCCAGCCGTCACCACTTTTTGATTTATTCTTAATCACAAGGAATAAATATGGAAACATGATGGCAATTTCTGCTGTTCATTTAGCACGATATGACACTGTGCACATCACAGTCACACATTTTAGTTGGCTATACTCATAGAAGCATGTGAATGAGGAATACCCAAACTTCTAATTGGAAATCACAGACCATCTTTTCGCGCTTTCTATATAACTTTGTTGGAAAATATGTGTTGTTTTGACGAGTTTTATTAAAATAATGCTAAAACTGAACTATTCTTTTTTTACAGTAGCTGGGCAGAACGGCAAGTATTATTGGACTTGTTTAAAATGAATACTCCACTATTTTCAACAGTCGCGCAAAAGTAGGGCAAGGATCAAATGAGTAGCTTAAAATACTTGTGGAGTCGCTTGATGCTTCGGTGTGTGGTCCCTTGACCCCCCTAGGAGCCGGTACCGGCAAGAGTCGTCTGACTCCCTATGAGTGACTACGTGATCCTCCCGATGAGAGTCTTTGCACTTCCTAGAGGTCAGGGGACTCTCCTAGAGCGAGCCGACCCTGACCCACCAAGAGAGTCACCGTGACTATTTAAGAGAGTCGTATACGTGGCAAGTCAGAAACTCTCCGAAAAGAGTCACGCATACTCTTTTTTTTCTTAGAGTGTACAAGTCTAGTCATCGCCATTACGCCCATGCAACAAAGTACGGCACCGGCGAAAGCACGAGGATGGGTTGCTATAGCGTTTATTGCTATAGCGTTTATTCGCTGTCATTTAGACTTCCTTGCGTAGCCAATTCAGGTCCAAGTGAATTGTTCCAATCTATAAGAGCCAAATCCAAATTTTACTCCTGAACGCCGGGCTAATAATGGGCTATATTGATTTTAGTCGCAATATACCGGGTGTTTCAAGAAATGAGTCCAAAATCCTCAAAATCAGGAAAATGCGATATTTGCTCGCTGCCTTCACAACTGCTTTTTCTGCAGCGGCAGGCATCTCATTAAGATGGCTAAAGACATCATTTGGGACAGTAATTAAGAAAGTTAAACTTATTAACTTTTTAATTGACAGAGTTAGGTGGTTATGTCAAACGGGAGAATTGAAGTTCTTCAGGCGAAGAACCCATCGCAGCTTTGAGACATAGAAAAAGCGGCCTCTAGTAATTATTGCGGCGCGTAATGAAATTCAACCAAATTCAACGGCGAAAGCGAAGCACCGATGAGCGCGACAAGCACACGGCCAGAATGACGTCACTGTTCAAAGCAACGACTGCAGAGGTGTGGTTCTTCCGCGTTCGTTAACGTATGTGCGCCGTGCATGCTATAATTGCAAGGGAGCCCGCACACCCACTCAACGAAGTCGGTTGATGGTTGATGTAACGGCGCTCACTCATTCTGGACGCCTCAGAAGAGTACGGCAGTAGCGCTCTTCGGCGTTTCGGTTTCGCCGCTGAATTACGGTGAATTCCATACTTCGCAATTATTGCTAGAGGCCGCTTTTTCGAAATCTTAAAGGGGTACTGACACAAAAATTTTGGTCTCGCGTTTTTTTGCTGCAATGTGTTGCTGGAGGCCTGTTAGTCGTAACACGGCACATCGTTTGCTGCAGCGCGCGACAGATAATTAATTACAGGCTCCTCATTACCGACCAGTGTCAGTTTCGGTTTCAAAAACTACAAGCCTCCGGGTGCAACTATCACCACCTAGCGGCTGCAGCGCTCGATCACGTCAGCACACAGAAGTGTGACGCACTTCCGCGCTGTTCGCGTCGTCTCCTCGCATTCGCACGCTTGCCGCACGTGCTGCACGATGTCGTCGCCATCATCGTCCTCCTCATCGTCGTCTGTTGGCGACGATTTCCTTGAGACACCTACAGCGCAGCGGCGAGCGCGTCAAAACAAAAATGGCCGCTACGACGTCATCACAACTTGTTGTACCGGCTACAACGGTTACGTAGGGGAAGTAGGGGGGTCACCTCGGGTCACCTCCGAGGGTGTCAATGCAATAGGTGCGGCCTATAATGCTGGATCGCGCACGCGAACTTCAATATTCATATAAAATACCTTCCAAGCTTTATTCGCTGTCGATATTTCGCAGATGGTACACGCACGTACACGGAAATCTATCCAGCAGGCTATCTCGGCCGCGAAATTTTGTGTCAGTACCCCTTTAAAGCTGCAATGGCTTATTCGCATGAAGGACTCCAGTTCTCCCATTTGACCGCCTAACTCCACTAATTAAAAAGCTAATTAATTTAACTTTCTTAATTACTGTCCCAAAAGTTGTCTTTAGTCATCTTAAGATGCTTGCGGCTACAGAAGAGTAATTGTGAAGGCGTCGAACAAATATCGCATTTCCCTGATTTTTGAGGATTTCGGGACACATTTCTTGAAACACCCTGTATGTTTGAGGTATTATGGTGACAGGCGCACACTGGCAAAAATTGTTGGAGCAGGCCCGACCATAGTGTCAGTATCAAAAAACTGCATTTTTTCGCAGTTTCACACGAAGTGGACTTCACTCAATTAGAAAAAAAAAAAATAATAACGCCCCATATGTATACACGCCCACATACAAACGCACGTACGAACATACGTAAAGGATGGTTGAAGTTCCCCTCACCCCCGAAAAAAATTCTGGCTACGCCCCTGAGGAAGACATATGCGGCGGAAACGTCCCTAGACGGACGGTCCGGGATATAGCACAGTATACCTGTTTTGAGTTAAAGGAGAAGACGCTGATTTCTGGTAAGGAAGGGGAGCAACCTCGAAGCAAAAGGAGAAGCTGAAATGGCTCGGCAAGTGCGAGTGAGGAGCGATGAAGCAAAAAAAAAATAAAAAGTGGCAAGTGGGGAAGGAATAATGGATGAACGGTGGCAGAAAACAAGAATAACAAAAATCGAAGGGCACGTAACATAAAGGAACGCGAAGCACACACACGACCAAGGGCATGGGAGGAGCGTCCTGCCCTGACGGCTAGCGAGCCGACGAACCGAATTCAACCGGCCTTACCGGTAAGAATAGGTATACACATATAGCGGTAGGAGTATCGTTTCTGAACAGAAGAAATGACCAAATAGGCGAGGTGCGGTGAGGGAAAAAAAAAAATGATAGCCCGACGCGAACTCGGAACACGCACTAAACATAAGCGCAAGAAAGATTCGCCCTTCCAGTGGTGGCCACACGAGGTTGTTCCAGCGTAGTGGCGGCGAGCATTCCTGGCCGACCGACCGGCTCCTCCCCGAGACCCGCTGACACGATCACGGCTGCATCTCTCGCAGCACGCTATAAATGCGCGCGCGCGCGCGCTTTATATTTCTCCGGCCCGAGCACTCGGTGCACGGAGTTGTACTATATACAAGTCCGCTTCTGTGCGCCGCTCGGCCTTTTTATTATGCACAGCGAGTATTTCTCCGTTCCAAATACACGTGCCATAATATTTCTTTGTCTCCGTTATTTTCGTACTCCTGCGAGACCGCCGTGTTACGGCCGGTGCGGCGGTGCGAGCAGTGCGCAGTATACGCATGCGCATACGTACACTGCGAAAGCATGTGCTCACTCCTTCCGCCCATTTTTAAGAGGGCCGCTCTGTCCGTGCCTCACATTTGCATTTCTTTCCCCCTTCAGCCATCTCAGTTGCATGAGATCGTGAACCTGTGCGCACGGCCGGACAACTTCGTTCGTTCGTATATTCTTCTCTGTGCTTATTTCCTTATATAAAACTTATAAAATATCGTTCATAGAATTTCTATTGAAAGTACTTTAACGGTGTTGAGCGGAAGCTTCCAAAGGAGCGCATGTCTGAAAGGAGCAATACTACATTTTATCTGTTATGTCAACATAGAAGAGAATGCGTGCGCGCTCATTCGGAGGTTAACACTCTATTTAACTTGAGTGCAGGAGTAATAATATCTAAGCAGAAAGCAGCCGCGGTCGCCTCTCGACACCATGTGCACTGTGATCAGCAATGCGCCTTCCAGTGGTTTTGTTATGTATGTATACGTATCAGCAGCGGGTATCAAAGGCACCTTCTCTTATGGCCTTTCAGTAAGCGGCCGCAATCTCATTGCCTCGCTCGTGGTCTTCCTTCGAACACGAGGCGTAGCCCGTGCGTTCGCTTATACGAAAGCGGCTTCTGGGAAGAGGAACAGTGCGCGCAAGAGCATCCACGCTGACGCTGTGTAGCATAGTGACCCCCAAGAGAGCGGATCTTGCAAGACGACATGCCTGCGTCGGAACCGCGCCGCGCCGCCTGTTCTGTGCAGCGTTATGCAGCAAAAGGGCATGCGGCACAGGTACGCGTGGACACGTAGCCAAAAGCCAACTCAACTTGCGTGCAGTGCTAATTTGACCAAGACATTAATGGCGGGAATGTTTCGCATGACTGCGTAAAGTTTCATTTTATTTCGTAAGAAATAGAAGAGGAAACGTCGCCTTGTAAAGTACAAAAGTATCACGCACTTGCACGGCAGATAAAATTAAAGCATGCTGTGATTCGAATGACTGAATAGAACTGGATTCGCCACCTTTTCGAGTCAATACTTCTATAACGTCAACTTTTCGAGGTCAAATTTATGTCACACATACGAAGGTGTGAGTTTTTCTTTCACTTCTACGTCTGTGGGCGTATCGTAAAAAAAAAGTATACAATTATCGCGGCGGCAAGGACATTGACAAGTGCACTGCCAACGTAATGGTCATTATTCGCTTCCTGTCATTGGAATATAATAGGACTTTCTACCATTTCCTATAGTGGCACCGTTTTGCTTTGTGAACGTCCAATTTTCGACGGTGCTCAGCCACGATAACAGCGCGTTTAGGTCGATTTTCATACTTACGAATCGTACCGAGACATCCGAAAGTACTTTAACGGCGATATCTACAGATACTTCAAAGTGAACACAGTCCGCGCAAGGATGGGCTCTTCGGTTCAGCAAAATGATTTTTCTCGTATTAGTAAGCTACCTTTTCACAATACAAAAAACACCACTCTTGCCGCGAGAAGGCGCTTGGTAAGCGAGACGATACCAACTCGCAGTGACTTCATAGGTCTGTTAGGGCCTGCGTAATTATTTAATTATTTGTCGCTAAAAATGAATTACGTACGTGTTTTAAGGAAGCCTCGAACTCTTAGAGCAAACTTCGTGAAATTGTATGAAGCCAGTATCGCCAACATACGAGAAAAAAAAGGGGGCTTTGAAATCCGTGACGTCGAACTGACATTCAGCTACCGAAGCTCCGGCGCGAAATTCGAAAATGTAACTTTGACATACATTCTCATAAGAACATATGATGGCGATATTAACCACAATAGAGTTCTCAAAGACTGATTTACCACTCTTAAATGGATTACTGTTGGCGTTCGCTTAAGGCAATGATATACACGTTTTTGAAAGAAACTGCAAGAGAGGAATTTGTGAACATGCACCCGCGACAGAATTTTCACACGCAGAATAATGACAACTATAAAAGCAGCAAGGGTTCCGCATTAATGACTTCACGGGAGTTGACATTACTTAAAAGCTAAACGACTCCCATCCAACTGCAATATATTATGCAAACAAGCATTGTTTACGTCGTAGCTGTACGCAGGGGCGTAGCCAGGGTGGGCAGGGTTGGGGGTTCAACCTCCCCCCCCCTGAAAATTTTCAATTTTGCATGTGTACGTATATACGTACGAATATATGTATACAACATGCATATATACGAACATATGTGTATGTATACGCACGCACGTACAAAAAGTATGGGTGAATCGCCCACCCCCGAAAAAAATTTCTGGCTGCGCTGCTGGCTGTACCAGCGCTCCTCACGAACATGTCTGACAAATACGAGAGCTGGAATACTTGAACCAATTTCACAGAGCTATAGCGCATGCTAAGGGTAATTCATGCCTCCAACTACGGGACGCCACGCGTGTTAACGCAAATTTGGCCCGTATGTTAAGCTTTCCACCCATCTCAAGTTTCCTCGCGCGAACATGAATTAATACAAGACAGCGCAACTTGTACGATTTCTGCTTCGAGGCCTCATTCTGCCGAAAGCAGTCCAACGGATTCATTTCGTCCCCATTATCTCTGACACACGCGCAGCGCAATCTTTACAACGTCACCTTTATCGGAATATTTTCGCGACGCTGCGAGCGGTGCCGTTTATATACTTAACGGCATCGTACGACACCAAACCAGGCCTGCCCCACATTGATTTTGTATTATTGTTTTTCTTGATCTAGTTTCCTAATCGACACCCCTCGCACTAAACACTCCTACATTTTAGAGAGTGCATTGACGGCACAGCCTCGAGGGCCAATACAGCAAAAAAATGATGACGACGTTCCTTCGAGAAACTTGGTAGACCCGTCTTCGGGACAGCCGATGCATGGAACTGCGCCGCCGAGGATATCGGCCCCGCCGGCGCCCACGAGCGTCTCGCAAGCGGAATTTCCAGGGCCCCGCTTGGCGGCGCTTTCTGGACGGTGTCAGTGGTGCCCTTCCTTCGGCGAGCACAACGAGAAGCAATCTGCTGGACGCGGGTCGAGGACCCGTTGACGGGCCCCGATGACGGCCACGCACGAGGCCCTCCTCCTCGTATGCCTTGTCACTGGCGAACCCCGGAGATGCGGCCGGGTGGACGGGAGCGCCGCTCTCCACGCTCTCCAACGAGGTGACGGGGTTTTTTTTTTCTTTTTTTTTTTCTGCGCGGCACACTGCCGGGGCCCAGGAACGCTCGCCGGCGCGGCAGGCAACAGGTATGAACGCGTCGTCCGTGTTTGAAGCAATTCGCCGTCGAGAGGAGTGCTGATGGAGCCCGTCGATCCGCATGGCACGCTCCGCCTTCGCGGTGATGTCACACTCGCTCCCTTAATCGTCTGAGACCTCGGGAGCAGGGGCGTAGCCAGGGGGGGGGGGGGGGTTCAACCCCCCCCCCCGGAATTTTTCAGTTTTTCTGGCGTATATATACACGCGCACATACAAACGCACGCCACGAACATACATAAAGTCAGGACACCGAACAATAAACTGCCTATTCACTTATATTGCAATTACCCCGCCCGCAACAGGCGACGTGCGCTATATATAACAAGACGTATCGATGAAAGGACGAAAGAAGTGGAATTGTTCGAGGGGCTCGTTTCTGCGTTAGACACAACCTAATGAATTGTATCGATGAAGACGTATCGATGTACGCCAAGTGATGTGACAAGAGACAGAGACGTTGGCAAAGAACCAACAGCCGGAGGCTGACACTTTATGCCCGTTTCTCTGCGCCAGCATGTAAAGGGAATACGAGAGGGCAGGTTATGCTTGGGGATGATGTGCACTTAGCGCGTGAATGAATAGCCTGTCTGATGCACATTTCACAACCCCGAGTTAAGCCTCGTGCTATCCGCCGCGGCTAAGTTGTCGCGCAGGCGAATGTCGAGTAGGGGGATCGATTTCCGGCCAGGCGGCCGCATGTAGATGTTGGCGAAGTACAAGAACACCCATGCACTTAGATTTAGATGCGCGTTTAAGAACCCCAGGCGGTAAAAAATTAACCCAGAGTCCCCCTCTACGACATATGCCTCATAATCGTATCGTTGTTTCGGCACGTAAAAGCCCAGAGTTTCTTGAAAGCCTAGTGCATGTGCCTGCAGGGATGCAAGTAATGCGCCAATTTCTCTGCAACTGTAGACTTGTGGTCTGGTATAACTGCCTGCGTGCATTGTGGTTTCAGTGATCGGTCGACTGCCGATTTTGGATAAATAATCAGTCAACGTATTTCGTTCACGCATTTACCATACGGTACACGCATCTACATCCACGTACCCCTTCAATTTGGCTGTGGCGCGTGCAAAAACACAATGCGCCGTGTCCTTTGTGTCTCCCAACGTAGCAAAGCAACCTATATACAGTCCCGATGCTCCATCACGCTGTATCGCCGGTTAAAATACAAATCAGAAATAATAGTAGAAAATTAGATGTGCATAAGTTGTACACACGCGCAACAAACGACAAAACAACAAACAGCGATGTAGTTGTGGACAGCGCACTAGAAAAATCCCTCACACATGACATCTCTCATCGATTCTCACGCACAGCTTTGCACGGCAAAATACGCCGTTAATCCCGAGTAATCCTCATACGGGCAATATTTGGTCGCTCAGAGCCGCGGGCCTTCCCCCGCCCTTTTGGTGGTGCGACGATTCGAGAAACAAAGCACACAACCTGACCCGTTTATCATCCCATTGTAGTCTTTGCGGATATACTTCCGAACTTGTAGAAGAGTCTATGGTAACCGTATGCTGCCTACAACCGCCGATCTCGTACAAACTGTTCAGCAAGCCCCGACATGCATAATGAGTCCTCTGCAGCAGCAGCAGCAGCACGTAGCAAGATCATCCCCAACACGAAGCGTGTACCGAGTCCGCCACTTTTCGACTACAAATCGATCTGCCGATGCCGCGCTTACGTGTTCGTCGCGACCTACAAGCGAGCAGCCGGCGAGATGCACGCGAGTGTGCGGGGATGAGACGTTCTCTCGTGACGCCGTAGCCCACACAATGCGCCCTGGCAGGCACGAGACGGATGTCCCGGATACGCCGGATGGTGCCTCTGCTGCTTCCCTGCATGTACCGTAGTCGTTCGAATACAAGGGACGATTTTTGGGCTGTCTGAAGGTTCCACCAATTTATTTACATGAGGAAATCACACGAAAGCATGTCCTTTTTGACGAACACAGTTTTAATCCGCGCAGTGCTGGCTGCTTTCACGAACTCGGCGAATTGGTGTATGCATATACCACGCATATCAGGAGTAATGTCGCGAGTGAGCGTGGATTACCACAGCGGCCACTGCTGCACAAAGTCTGTTGTTTCTGTTAAATAATAGAAGTTGAATTCAGCCCTACAGTCTCGAAAGCGCACCGGGACTGATGTCTTTCACGCTGCGCATGTCAAAACGCGGTGGCTATTGTTAATATTCTGTTTGCTTTTTGCGACACGTGTTTTGCCAGGTATGTGTGTTTTGACGGCAAGTGAAACACAACGAGTACCCCAGCTACCTGTTGCAGAGAGCGTGTTTTCTTTATTGTTTTCCTCGACAACGCGGTGCGCGCTCTCTGCACAAAAGTAAAAAAAAAGAGGAAAAAATGCCATTTATAGTGTGTGGTTGCTCGCACTCGCAGACGTCGATTTGCGCCATTCCTGCGCTATCGAGTAGTTCTCGCAGCTGTTGGCCTGTCACGCGTACATTAACAAATGCTTAACAAAATAGCTAGAACTCATACCGTACAAAAAGGAGTGTCTCGCATCGCCTTAAAATTAGTATGTAGTGCACTCTGCGAAGCTGGACAATCTTGTTTTCCCGCTTCCACTGCCTTTAAGTGCAAGAAAGAAAAAAAACAACACAGAAATATGATAGAAAAAGGGTGTTTCATTACGCGTCACAGGTGCCCACAGATTGCCGAAAGCTCTTTCGCAATCGTGCTTCCGATGTCCTTTCTCAACATTTTTTTTTATATTAAACCTGTAGCACCCCCTCGAGAAGCAAACCAACGAACGTAACGGAAGCGTTAAATATAAGGGGGAAAAAAGAGAATTTATAACGAGAGCGTGTGATGGACATCGAGCTTGGAGCTCCAACGTCTTTTGCCTTAGTGACATATCGCTCATCCGGTAAGATGAGCAACCCTGTGCTTAATTAACGCCTACGACCGGGCTAACCAACGCGTCTCTTCTTTCTACATCACCGACGATGAACAAGGGCAACCATGATGAGGCAGCTGCTTTCGGGAACATGAGTGAGCCGCGAGGTACATAAAAAGCTACGTGAAGCGATCCCATGGACCGGCGGTGCCAGACAGCCGTCAGATCGCGACAATGGGTCGTGCCTTCGTCGTACATACATAAAACAGGGGTCGAGCTTCTTTTCTTACGGCATACATACTCTGAGATGCGTGTGCACCCCCGCTGTTGCATCCGAGTAAACACGGTATCCCGCGTCCACGAGGTGGCTTCTCTTCCTGCTGCGGCCGCACGCGCGCTCCCGCAGTTTTGTGCTGGGCGACGAGCGTAAGCGTGCACCGCAGGGACACCTTCGTGACGCCGCGTGCGTCTCCATATATATATATATATATATATATATATATATAATATATATATATATATATATATATATATATATATATATATATATATATATATATATATATATATATATATATGCGAGCACGTACGCACACGCGGCAATTCCTCCTTTCTGCCCACTGTCGCGGCTGGTTTACTTCGTGGCGCGTTATGAGGTTGTGACCGGTTGTGCGTTCAGCTGGCGGTGATAAGCGATTACCGCGGAAGGAGTTTGTCGCTCTCAGTGTCTTGTTTCGACCGTGCTCTAGCTGCTGCTCGACTTTAGCACCTGCTGCGCCGCGCGGTCGCCAGAAGCCTTCTTCCGGACGTCGTCGTCAGCCCCCGCTCTGCTTGAGGAGGCATTTCCCCCGTATTAAAAGCAGGACCCACGTCCTTCACGCGTGGCTGCGTGGAATACGTTGTGTTCGTCCTTTCCTCGTGTGCGTCCTCGCCATATAGTTAAAGGCAGACCGCGGGCATTCGAAGGAGCATTTCGCTTAACGTCCAAACATCGGCAGCATCGAAATATTTATTTGCTGACCTATAAATTCAGGTAGCATGGTTTGTTCTGCATGAGCGAAATTAAGTGACCAGATAGTTGATGCACGACACTCTTTTTCTGCCTGCTGGCGTCCCGAAGTACTTGACGCCAGCAAGCAGAAAAAGCGTGTTCCACACTCGCTGTCATGGCTACTATAGCGGCGCTGACTAACACCTAGGTTTAAAGGGGTGGTGCCACCAAATTTGTTGCTGCAAACGTTTCGCATAGCTCCAGGCAGCGTGATACACGCACCAAGATTCATGTATTCTCGCTAAATAATTTAATATTGCCTTATTTATGTGAACAACTTTCGGTTTCGGTTTCTGGGCGCCGAGATGGACAGTGACGTCTGAGTACAGGAAGCTTGGTCACGTGAGCACACAAGGCTGTGGCGCACGTGATGCTGAGTCGTCTGCTCTCGCACACACGTGCCGCACAAGCAGCAGCAAGTCAGACGCGCCGGCAGTTGCCATGGCTAGCTGCAGCAGCCGCGATTCTGCATCTGCATCCGACCCAAATGAGGACATCGTCTTTTCTCTTTCCTGGAAGCAGCGAGGAGGACGACGTAGGCGGCTCCGTTGAAAACCCAGAAGATCATTTTATTTTCGATCCCCTGGCCAGCGATGCCAGCAGGCCATGCCGGACGCCGTCGATGAGGTTCAGCAGCATGTTCAATTGACGGAGAGCTCATATCGACTAGTAAGTGGCAATGACTGACGTTTTCAGAGGTTAGGTTGTAATTGTGTTATAATTGTCCACTCAGACAGCGTATTTTTCATGACAGCTATGGTTTCCATGGCTAGATGGATGGATGGATAACCTTTATTTTGGTCCCTCAGAACGCGCTCTCTAGCACGTTGCGGGCCGCTCCCGCGTCGGAACAGAAAGACCAAGTCTTTCTGCTGCGTCGCGGGCCCGTTGGAAGGGCTTCCATGGAAGCAACACATTACATATTTTGCCCTTTGCCTCGTTGCGCTGTAGGCGTCTGGCGCCTGCCTTCCTGAGTGTTACTGCTATGCGCCCTGATCACTCTAATCTGGTGTGACGTCACTAAAACTTTCGTTGCGCTTCCCATAGGGTGACGTCAGTGTTAGGCGTGCTAGCGATGGGTCTCGATCGAGCGAACGAGCATTTAGGCACTCTTTGGAAGGGAATTAAAATATATATTACAAGTTTGCTGTATCCGACTCTTCGTGTTGAGTGTCCTTGCCTACAGAGGAAGCCCACAACAGGATTTTTATAGCCTCGAAATTTGATGGCACCACCCCTTTAAATGGTCATGTATACCCATAAAGTGGACAGGGGGATGACCGCCGCCGTAGCTCAGTGGTAGAGCATCGGACGCGTTATTCGAGGTCGCAGGTTCGGTCCCTGCCGGCGGCAAGTTATCTTTTCGTCCACTTCCATTTCTTCTCATTTATATCACAATTACTATAAATAATATCCCCTATACTTTCCTTGGCTTTCTTGGTAATTAATGCTGTGTCTAGCAAAGAAAAACAAGCCCTTAAAATTCCCTTTCCTTCATTCAGACCTATATAGGTAATTAATTCAGCCCTGATCGCTAATTTGGCTGAGCCGTATTTTGACCATCGCCGGTGACGTCCGAGTTTCAGGAGCAGTCCGCACCGGCAGACTTCGAACAGGCAACTCTGCTGTAGGTATATACACGAGAGGATCGTGGTGCACCTGTGAACATTAATAGCTATGCCAGCGTCAACAATGACGAGCAAACGTGCAGTGCCGACGCATTAGAAACGTTCTATACTGAGGACGTCCCCGAGATATGCCTCTCTGGGCTGATAATCAGTGAGGATATAGATGACCCAGAAGACACGGCGGCGGTCACACATACAAGATATTTCGCAATAGCGCATAGGTTTGCAGTGTTGCACTGAGCTGCAAACAACTACTGCACTGCTTATAAAAATGCATAAGGAATGCTTTATGTCACTCATATCCGTAATGAATGCCTCTTCTTACATTTGCCTTTTCTATTCATTACTATTTTGTTTCCGCTCTTATCCCCCACGGTAGCTTAGCACTTAAGGTGTCGCGCTGCCAAGCTCGAGAGCGCGGGTTCGATTCCCCGCCGCGGCGGCCGCACTTCGATTGGGGCAGCGCTGATTGGGGCTAAACGCAAAGAACACACGCGCGCTTAGGTTTAGGTGCACGTCAAAAAAACCCGAAATCAATCAGGAGTCCCACACTATGTACAGCATGTCTCATAATCATAGCGGGGTTTTTGGCACTCCTCTCGTTCTTTTTTTTTTCTCCCATTTCGCATTGTTGTTGTTGTTGTTGTTGTTGTTGTTGTTGTTGTTGTTGTTACAGTAGTTGGAAAATATGCTAGGCTGCCATGAAGAAAACGGGCTATGCGAAACTACACAACCGAAAACTAAGAGAGAAAGAGAAGAAAGTAAAAAAAAAAAAGACCATGGAGGGAACAGCTTGACAAAACAACGAAATAAGTCAGTAAGCAAATCACAACAAGCATGAAGATTTCAAGTGCTTTGACGTTATTCTCTCTCGGTGCCTCGCCATTATACACGTTAGCCGCTGGCATGCATACGACGCTCTGGGTGATTACGCTCCAAGCTGCAGAATGTTTACCACGCTGACTCCCGTTCTCCTTAATTACTACTACTATTTATAATAATAACAACATTATTCCAGCACATAAAGTAGTTCAGAGAACATTGCTTTCATTTCTTCTAATTTTAAGCGCATGTACCTGAGCTGACTTCTTAATTACGCAATAGACCGATCTGTTCCTGTAGTTTACATTGCTCCTGTTCTTCGTTCGTCCCGTGCCTCTTTTATTCGCGCGTACAGACCACCGGATTCTTGGCCCAAACCCACTCACATGCCATATGTGAAGGCTCATGATCACCGTCAATGCCACGTGTAAGCAAATACGTTACCTGCACGTGACATGTGACCACCAAAAATGTAGTGCAGTCCGAGTGCGTACGCGTATGATAAATGCTACGTCACACTTCCGTCGACAGAACACCATGTCTGCCACTACCGCCGCCGCCGTCGGCGATGTGCCCTTGTACTTGGCCCTCGAAGGTCGGCTCCTCCGGACGGCAGCCGGCGGGAGGCAGCCAGCAGAACGGGCCTGATTTTGTTTTCTTTCTTTCCTTCGCGCGATTGCTTTTATTTCATACCTGCCCGCGGGCGTCCCCTCCCGCGGTGGCGTTGTCCGAGAGCCGTGCTTTTTCGTTCTGCTCGTGGGATCCATTTGGAAGCGGCGGCGGCAGAACAGGTTGCCGCCGCGTGTTGAAGCTTGTCGTATGGCGGCTGGCCAGCCGGCCGCTGCCGCGGCGGTGGTGAGCCCACTTATTGGCCAGCCGTTTCTGTCCACGTATGGACTGACTGATTGACTGACTGAGTGACGTGGTGACAATGACGACACGCACTCGTTTTGGGACACGCAAGCCCGCCGCCGCGGTGGTCGATGAGCAAAGTGGGCCAGGAAGCACGGGTGGAATCCCACCCCCTCGCCCCCCCATATCATTTATTTACAGATAAGTTGTATATGGCTAAAATGTAGGCAAACGTGGTGGTCCGTGAGTTCGCAGAAACTATAATAAGGAAGCAGTGCTAGCAGACGCTGCCTCGACAGGTCTCCGCGCTTGCACTATATAGTATCTCTCCGGGCTTTGACAGCATTAGCTATAGGGGTGATACCCGCAACACCACGAATCGCTGCCCGTAAAATCATTTAGGAGTTCTTCACATACTTTCAGCTAACGTCACCAAAGTTTGAAGCACGCATCTCTTAAACGTGGTGATAGTAGAGAAATCAAAAGCAGAAGACAGTCCGACAGACGCCTGCTCGCGATAAACACCAGCACCGCACGTTTTAGCTTCGCTCGTTCACCATCTGTACGGAGCGCTTGGGCGGTAATATTTTTTAAAGCTATACGTGGAAATAATTGGTAGGCAACCTAATCATTGGAGTGGGAAAGAATGACGACAATGTCGATGTTACAACAACGGACCGCCGACACTGCTGGCATAGTATGAATAAATACGGCAGTTGAATTCGGTCAGTTATTACAGAATGTGCTGAAACAGGCCCAGAAATAAATTGTCTTCAAAAACGCGTCTTTCGGTTTCACGTGTTCAACCATGTACAGCTTGAATTGAACACAGAGAGAACTAAGAGTTGCGCGCGTGTTGCACGTAATCGCGTAATCGCAATGCAGAATAGCTGGAACAGCCTATCGCATCGAGACAGTCTGTCTCCCTGTGTACAGAGGAAGTAGTGCTAAGCGCACCGGTAAAGCGATCCGTTCAGGCATTAACACTGGCGCCCACTGCGTCCACCACAACCATGAACGCGTATTGATCACGCTATAGTATTGCAGTTCATGTCATTAGAGTCAACCTCGTCAATGGGAGAACCCCACTGACCCTATTCTTCAGATTAGACGACGCGAAGTTGATCCCGCCGCAATGCTTTGTGTCCCACGCGAGGGCCACCGCGACTGAACAACGCCCGTGGATTTGTTCTGCTTATACATATATGCACGCACGTGGTCGCGGATTTGATTTCCGTTCATAGCAGCTGTATTTGGTAAAAGGAGTACGCGTAATCCCCGCTTGAGGAGACTACAGGTGTCAGTTAAAAATACACGGGATCTGGTCGAAATCAACCAGGATACTCTGATCACGCGGCGCCCGTAATTGTGTGGCTTTGGAATGCAGAACTCCATACCATACTGTACACGTGTGTTTCGGTTATGCGTGTGTCAAACGCCATCAACGAAAACAGTAGTCAGCGGAAGTTCTCCCATTGCAAATCACTCTGTGACCAAAACCGTATATTCCCGAAGCACTTCGTATACGTTGGAGTGGTTTTCTAAGAATGAATAGTAGTCATTCGCTGTAGCTAGTGTTATTAGCGAAAGCCCAGCCGGTCGCTCACGACAGTCTCTTACCAATCTTTTTTTTATTTTGAAAGACTTGTTGTAACTCAACAGACCACGTTCTCTATATAATTTTATTGAAGTTATCGCAACTGTCTGGCTCCTGTTGCTTAAGGAATCGCTTTAGCGAACGAACTACTTCGTTAATACAAGTTTTTACCTAGTAAGCGCCATTTACCAACAACAATATTGCATCGCCTGAAGAATAATAATATCAATATTACTAAGAAAGCTTGAATGGGTGAGGAGCGTATTAACTTAAATTACTTTAAATAGAAAAGGGACTAGTGCTAATCACAGGCAAAGCAGAAGACGTTGGTTAACATTACCGCCGAGATGATTAGCCTAAATAGTTCAAAAACCAAATGCGTCATTCGCATGTATTCTCGTGAAGAAGAAATGTTATTTGTCGAAAAGCAATGGCGCATTTCATAGGTGTATCGCGAGCAAAGAGGATCGACAATAAGGTTATCCTCGTAATTGTAAAGTAAAAAAAAAAGTCCATTTCAGGGCGGTGAAACTGTTTAGCGACATGTCACTACGGAGTATAAGGCGTGTCCAGTTCATGTTACGTCGGTGGTGCATATAACGCGACGAACCTGAAATGCATGTTCGGATCCTCGCCGAACCGTGAGAGCAGTTTAAGGTATATTTTTTCTTGTGCATGAGGTGAGCTGTCGAACATAAATAAATCATGAAAATTTAAAACAAAGACGTACTCTCGTATTGCTGGGTTAAGATGAGCGACGTCGCTATGGCCGCGGTGATGCCACAAAGGAGAAAAAAAAAATGAGGGACATTTTTGGTCACAGAGGGAAATGACACCTCCACAGCAGCTTGTGGAAACAACATGCACTG
>NW_023614761.1:0-100001 GCF_013339695.2 Rhipicephalus sanguineus
CAGCGCAGCCGCATTTTCAGCGCAGCTTAGAAACTAGGGCCTTTAGAATTACGTATCTATGTATTTTCTATTAGGAAGACACCACCTAATACTTACCTAGTGATGTTGCGCCTCAGATATGCGTAATATTAACTTTTTGATCGACAACGTTCCAAGTATGAACAGCCGTACCAGTCAAGATGGTGGGGCGGTGAGCAGTGGTTTAAACTTTGGCCGGGTCGCTGAATCGGGTGACAGACAGACAGACAGACCAAAATTCTGCGTTTTTCCCCAAAAAGACTATCGTCTTTAAAAAACAAAACAAGACTGTTTTGTAAAGCAGGACATATTTTGATACAGAGTGTGCGCAAACGTATACAAACTACACGAGACGTACGAAAGTATGCGGCGCAGCGCGCGCACGCATAGCGACAATAAATACAAAAAGTCACGGTTTCGCCGCAAGGGCGAAGCAATGAATACGATAGCAAGAAACTAATGCTACTCGAAGTGAGGCTCGCCAATGGATACTCTCAGTCTGAACAGCGCTCCTGGTGCAAAGGCGGCCGAAGCAGCGAAGGAAACTAGCGTGCTTCAAAGTATCGAGCTGTGACACTTGATAGTACGTGCTCATATTCTGTTTGTTCGTTTAGCGGCGTCCTTGAGCTCGAGTGACTTTCGAACGCTCCGTAACATCAGCGCGGACATCACGGTGTTAGCTCGAAACATCCCTCCTCCCCTGACCACGAGATAACCGCGCGAGCAGATAGCGGAAGGGCAAGTTCTCCCTGCGCAAATATTAGAAGAAGCGAGCGAGCTGGCCGACGACTTTTAAATGCGCCCGTTGGCGCTCCTCGCACCATCTCGCTGGTAATGAAGAAACGCTTATAAACGCCTGCCGTCTCGGAGTACTGCCAGCGGTAAAGAGTGTGTATATAATGCTCGCCGTTAGCTACCTGGATGATCTGCTTTTTTGGCGCAGTGGTTAGCGCCACGCGCTGCGGAGAAAACCCGGTGGATGTGGAGGAATGGCTCCCCCACTACAAACGTGCGAGCAAATGCAACAGGTGCAATCTCACGGCTCAGACAGTACGTCGCTCTCTTCCTGACAGACACTGCGCTGTTGTGATTCGCGAAAAATCACTGATGACTTGAGATCTCTTCGCTTCTGAGATCACAGAGTGCTTCTGAGATTCAACCACGAAAAGAAAGCGGGCAGAGCAGACATTGCTTCAGCGTGCTCAAGTACCAGGTGCGCCGCCACGGTGGTCTAGTGGTTATGGCTCTCGACTGCTGCCCCGAAGGTCGCGGGATCGAATCCCGGCCGCGGCGGCTGCATTTTCGATGGAGGCGAGAATGTTTGAGGCCTGTGTAGATAGATTTAGGTGTACGTTAAAGAAACCCAGGTGGTCGAAATTTCCGGAGCCCTCCACTACGGCGTCTCTCATAATCATATCGTGGTTTTGGGACGTTAAACCTCAGATATTATTATTATCAAGTACCACGTAAGACCTGTACTACGTACATAGAGGTAGTCCTCAAGTTGTGCAAGACGGTGAATCATGAAACGTGCGAAGAGGACAAAGTTGGGCACCTTGTGAGAGGCGCTGCCGAGATGATGTGTACAACTTCATCGGCAAGGACAGCCTCAATTTGGCCGCTGGCGTAATCAAGCCTTGCCGCACATTGCAGGCCTTGAAGCTACGCCGTATCACGCAAAAGTTCGGTCGGTTAGCTAACGTGGAAACGGTTGCAAGCGTCGAGGAGAGCTACGGTTTCCAGTTTAACCTTGCGGCAACTATGCGGCAAATTGTCCGCAAAGAACTCGAAAGACGCAACAAATCAGTGAACGCCGACAGCTCGGTGGCGATTATAGCGCCCATAACCAATCTCATCATCCTGCATCGGCGGTATCCTCGCCGTCGGCCATGTCCCGCACTGCAGACTGTCGAGTCGATCAGCAGCAACAGCACCGACGTTTCTTTCCCGATGACATGACACACGACGAACGCGCCCGTAGGGATACGACCACGAATCGGCTGATACCCGTTGCAATATATAATTATATATATGAACACCTTGTGTTTGACATTCGGGTTTCGAGACAGCGCATTCGAATGGCACTAGGTAACATTTCGAGATGCTCCGAAACGCAATTATAGATGCGGCTATCGTAATCTAGAGCAGAGCTGGTGGTATGACTCTGATTCTACAGGGAAGTTTATTTGAATGTTACGCCACCATCGTAGAAACCAGCTTAAGCAAGAAAATGAAATTTTGAAAACTGTACACCAGTTTTCCTTGCGTAAATTCTGCAATTTTGCTGCTTATTGTCAAATAATCATAATAGAATGGTATTGAAGAATGAACAAAAAACGCCAGGGCTGCGCTGAAACCACACCATAGTCACAGCGAAAGCTGGAAAAGCGGCGTTTCTAGAGCCCGTTGCAAGCTCTCTTGGGGCTACTAGTACAAGTACATAGCAAGGTACCCATTACGCCATAAATCACAATTTTTGTGAGCACCTACAAAGCCATTATTCGTCATGCGGAGAAGCAAGGCACCAACTACACGTCTGTAAGGCATTATGTGCACTTTGTTGACGCGACGACTGATGACGATTACAAAGGGCTCAGCCCTTTGTAATGGGTGGGAAGCTTTAAACGGCCCACCAGTTATGCAATTTGCATTGGGTGACGCCCGGTCGCTATTTCCCTCTCCCGCCATGCTGTATAATATACGTTGACGTGGGAAAGAGGGGAGGGCGAAGAACTTTTCTGAGACCCCGAGGAAATGGATCATGCGCTTATGGGCTTCCTTGGCAACCAATACAAGTACACTTGCGAGGATCCCACTACGCTATAATCATAGTAATTTTTGAGAAGTAGGGAAGCAGGCACTATGCCATTTCTCGTCATTCTACGGAGAGCCGTGGTACGGGCTAAAGGCATGTAAGGCATTATGCGCTTTGTTGATGCAGTGCCTGATGACGATGAAGAATTATGGCGGAGCCCTTTGTAATGGGTTGGAAGCATACAACGACCTACTCGTTGCGCAATTCGCATTGTATGACGCCTGGTTACAGAATTCGCGTTGTGCGACGCTTGGTGCTTATTTACTCTTCTACCACGCTATATTGCGTATGCTAATGTGGTTCCTTCCCGACATCAAGCCTGTATAGGACCTATTTGCAAAGCAGTTTCAAGCACCGGCACGGCTCAGAGGTTGACTACTGGGCTCCTACGCTGAGGACCCAGTTTCGAAGCTCGTTCCATCCTGGAATTTTTTTCTTATTTCGAGCGATAGTGGTTACGGACACCGGCGGCGGCGGCGGACAACTACGGCGCCAAAAACGGCCGCTGAAATGATCTCATAACAGCTTTCGCTGTAAAAAAGGAAGATGGTAAAAAGTGCTTAAATTCGGTACAATAATTGCAAGGATCCTCCTACACGCAATGATCGATCCACACATTTGGCAACGGTGCGATTGAAATAAAATCAGCGTAACTTTTCTATGCCAGAGTGGTACTACATGGACAGCACGTGCGACAGCCTTGCTTGGGTCTAAACACCTTCGGATGGATGAATGGTTGAAAGAACTTTATTGAGGTCCAATAGGTCGTGCTAGTTTCCCAGCCCGAAGCGGGCCGCTCCCACGCTGGGACCGAAAGACCTGGTCTTTCGGCCGCTCGCGGGCCCGTTGGGCTGCCCGTAATTGTTCCTCTCATGTCGGACTACATGCCGTAGAAATACGATGCCCCGGCCTGACAACTAATGGACCGTAAGACAACAGATATCCTAACTTCCCGTTCTATCTGCGAAAAATCGTTCATTCAAAACGGTGCAACAGCGTGATTATTTGATTGCAATAAAACAGGAAAATTTGGTTGTCGAAGAAATGTGTTAGGCGCTCGATGGAACTTTCAAATGCTTATAGGCATACAGGAAGGCGGGTAACGCTCGGATTTTGAGAAGCTGGAAATGAAACAAACAGCACAGGTTTACAGGGGGTGTTTATTAATGATTACAGAGGCACAAAAGACCGTGATTATCGCAGGAGCAGCGTCGTCGTTCTTCTTTTTCTACCGCTGCTTTTTTCTTCCTCTTGCTGGGACACTTCATAACAATATATATATATATATAATATATATATATATATATATATATATATATATATATATATATAATGTTACGACGTGCATAAGAATGGAAGCTTGAGCGAGTTGGTATGCGTTCATCTTCGTTGAAACAGCGCTCACTAGACGACGACGAAGTAAAAGAAGGCACAGGACAGGCGCTGACTCGCAACCAAAGTTTATTAGGAAATACACGCATATATATAGGTGATGTGCAACAACAACAACAAAAAATTACACGATCTCCCGCTAAAGGGGACCATGAGGCGATGCGAACCGGAGCACTTGCACGATCGCGTTCCGTTGGCGTTCGTTGGGCATGCTACCGACCTCGCGTCGTGGAATGCGAAGAGGGACGCTACGCGCGTCGTATCTTCCATCTAGCCTGGCCGTTAATTCTCACAGGGCGAGCGGGAAACGCGGTCGACAGGCGGGCGAGAGGGGGGCAGCGTAGGAGAGGAGAGAGAAGGGGAGGGGGCGCGCATGCGCTCGAGCTCATCGCGGCGTTGCGCAGGAGAGAATTTCGGCATGTCTAGCCCGCGTTTCAGAGGAAGAGTGGAAAGGGGGAGGGGAGGGGTATGGGAGAGAGGGAGGGAGAGGGAAAGGGGCAAGAGGGAAAGTGGAGAGGGGATGGGGAGAGGGTGAGTGGAGAGGAGGTGTGTGGAGAGGGTATGCGCATGCGCAGTAAGGGTGGTCACGCCGCACACCACCACCACCGGATTGAGCTCGGCCTTAAGATACTTCGCATCTAAAAAGCACCAAAAGCGAAAAAGACCCAAACAAGTCTCAAGCAAGTAAAAGCAAAAAAGCAGGTATCATAGTCTGCAGGTGCTGCAAAGGTACGCAAATTCTGCGTCACTCAGCGAAATCGATGGCATGCTAACACACTTATCTCCTTTTCTTCTAATGTGGAAGGCCTCAATCACTTCCCTTGCTACCTGCTCCTTATGATGCGATAAAATCATTGTGTCACTGAAGAAGGGTGCGCAGCCGCATTGGTGGCAATGAGCGGCGAGAGAAAACGGCTTTGTTTCTGTCAATGATCGTTCGTGTTCACGAAGACGAACGTTAACGCATCTTCCGCTTTGGCCAATGTAAGTTTTACCGCACGCCGCGAAAAATGACCTTTGGCGCCTCTGGCGGCAAAAACATGAAAGATCCGATGTACCCGGCCGCGTCCGTTAATTGCTCTACGCGGTCGACGTTTCTTTTGTTAGTTTTGAAATATTGTTCGTTTATTATATTAAAAGGTATTACTCAATAAAAATGTGCCTATAGGCCTGCATTAGTATTATGCCTTAAAGTGGTTAATGATCCCACGCTCGTCAGCGCGTCTTAAACCCAGCAACATATTAAAAGCAATTTAATAAAATCTAATGAAAATGCCTTTTGCAATATTCTTTTCGCAATAACTTTAATTTTATTCGGTGGGTGACGAAGCGAAGCCTGCTCGATCGACAGTAACCTTGTTCAGCGGGTAGCACCTCTGAAACAAGCGGGGCCTCGCTCAGCTCTTCCTTTCGTGCTGCGCTCCGCTGCCCTCTCCGCTCGCACCGCTGGCTCGCAAACGCGCCTAGCTGTTACTCACTAGTAAGCATATTGTTGCTGGGGATCCACATCAGAGTTGCCACTGACTTTCAAGTAAATGTCGCCAAACGAAGAGCAAAAAGTCGCCAAAAGTCGCCATTTTTTACAAATTTCGCCAAAAAAGTCGCCATTCTAGATATGTGCGGCATACCTAGTAATAACAATTTCCACTCACGTATAGCCCCGCTGAATACAGTACCATCCAAAACCATTAAATTTTACTGACGTTTCTCAATGACAGTCGTATCGCCCGCTTCATCATGGGAGTGCATGGTGCTGCTGCTCCGACTAGCTGCAAGATGTGCGTGGTGGCGCAAGGATGAATGAATGAAGCGCTCATGATATCCTTCCATCCCTGTCCGCTCGTTTCAAAGGTAAAAGTGTGGTAAACCTTGGGCGAAAACCATTGTTTGTAGACAGCTTTACGTATACCCTTATATGAATTAAAAGGATTAAAAGGTTTATTCAAGGTAACACGACAGAATTCTTACAGGAACCGATCATTAGTGAGTCTTACACCTTTTCAGTGGGAACTAATATGATACCGGACGCCAGTGACCCTTTCTTATAGTCACTTATATCTACACGCGTCAATCCGATGCGTTATTAATGAACAAGTAGACAATGTAAAATGTTATATAGCAATTGTTTTCATCGCACACGCTCACCGAGAACAGTAGAAAATGCCTCAATAAATAATTTTTATTGCACAAATAGCCGCATATCCGCCTCTCTTCGCTATTCCAAAACAGTCTTTACGAGCTGAATTGGGGGTACTACAACAGTGAATAAGTCGCCAAGCTATTCAGAAGAGTTGGAGCTTTGGCGGAACAAATGGTCGGAACACGCGACAAACCCGTCGTCTGGCCCCTTCAGAAGCGAAACTTCAGAGAAGCTTGAAGCACCTAAAGCCATAAACGTATAGTCAAACACTGGCCCCTGGCAGTTTGCAAGGCAGTCCTCTGACTTACATTTTGCTAGAATGTCGCTGGGGGACGTTCCAATACCTCCTGCATCTAGGTGGGATCCCGGAATAAGGATTCCACTCATCGATCTTCTCAGAACATCAAATAAACGTTTTATTTTCTCTGTAGATGAATTGAGAAGATACGAGTTACAGGACGGACATGCCGAATGACGCGTAATGTGCACATTCTACTCATGGGTCTAAAACCAAGGAAAATACAGAGAATGTTGCCGCTCATTCGTTGGGAAGACACTGAGCTTGGGATGCATAACTCAGTGGAGACCTAAGCCGAAAATCACCAGAAATTCGCCATGTCGCCATTGATTTTAGGTCGCCACGGGCCTCTCAAATTCGCCAATTTGGCGAAAAGTAGCCACCGTTGGCAACCCTGATCCACATGAAGAACAAATAAATCCCTAGTCTAAACTGCTGAGATAAGATGCAAGCCCTGATGCAAGGCGCGACGGCAGATGCAATAGTACAATAAACCACTACTACCACCACATAGCTTGACATAGCGCAACACATAAAGAACACTGATACAACACAGAAATTCTTAGAAAAGACTTTCCAAATAGAGAAATGCAATATCCTGACAAAATGGGGCATGGAGCTGGCTGGATTTCCCCCAAAACCTCTGCTCTTCCTTTTTAAAGAAGGGCCACCGCAGCAACGACGCCCTGTCCTTTCGTTGATGTTTTCGTTTCATGAGGCTACTACCGTGTGTTGTTGGAATCACTTACGGGCGAGACGAGCATCATGCACCCTCCAACAGTACCTATCATTTTCAGGCAGAGCGAGTGAAGAAAGGCGTAATCTAACGCTTTCGTGATTGGCACCCGGTATCCGCAATGTTGAGGGGCACCACGTCGAACTGGCCCCTTCACCTGGCGACATAATCGAGGGCGCGGTCCCTTCGTAGGGCCGCGTTGTTAACGCGGGCGTTGCACTCTTCCACGTCCTTTTGCCGCTTTGTGCTTCCGCGCTTCTTTTCACGTGGCGTTGTTCACTGCCGCACTTATACAAAAGAAACACCAAGACCTGCCGTGCGCGGCAGACTGAGTCATCGGGCTGCTCCGAGAATGTTTAGTTTGCCCGTAGACTTCTTATCCTTTAGGTTTTTACGGTTTACGGCCAAAATATGGACGTAAAAATAGAACGACGTAGATTCCACGTCTTTGAATGAGCTACAATGAATACAAAGCGTATATGTAGAACTCCCTAATGTTTGATATGTTAGTTGAATACGCCAATTGTCTTTATTTTGTGCATCTGTGATCCAATGAATTTAATGCAGTGTTGTTGTATATTTATGTATCTTCAGAAAAAAAAAACTGGAGAGGCGCAAGACGCGGACGAAGAAAAGACACGAAGTGACAAACCTGGGCGCCATGTTTGTCAGTTCGTGTCTTTTCTTGGCCCCGTCCTTTTTGCGCCTTGTCAGTTTTTTTTCTCAAGTAATGAACCAACTAGTACAGCAGCAAGCCCTGTTATTACGTATCTTCTTTATGCATTTGTTTATTGTTTTCACCGTTTTATACTCATGATGTGTAGTGTTGTCGTTTCTCTGCATACTGATGTTTTCCCTCGCAATGTGGTTGCATGGAATTCACACATCTGTATCTCATAGTTCGGTGCATGCACCTAGTCAAGCCTCCTTCGGCCCTTCTCGTGCAACAGATATCTCACAGGTGGTGGAAGTTGAATGGGCAAAGCTGGTGCCCGATAATCCAGAATATAAGCAGAGAAACGCAAAGCTCTCATTGCAGCGTCATACACGTTTTGCCTAACTGCTGGCATTGGCCAATATATCATCATTAACTTGCAGTGCGTTCACTATTTTGTTTTCGCGAGAACACTGACGCGACAGACAAATTTTGGAAGAGAATTGTAGTTGGACAGAACACGACAAAATTTCACCACCAGCTCGGTGACCGTAGAGTTACTATATGTGCGACAGAGGTAGCATATACAGTAAATATAGGTCACCGCAGAGTTACCGTATATGTACCCCTTGGGGAACAGAGTTGTGCGTTGATAGAACTCACCGCTAGCGCCGATATTCGCATGAACATCTCATATGTTGCTAACGGGGCGATAAATGACGCAGTCACCTTCAGAAAGTGTGATGTTAGAAGAAAGGTCACTCGGCATATATAAGAAAAGCGATGGACCTAGGACTGTGCCCACGCCTGTATTAACAGGAGAGAGGGAGAGAAAAACGCAGGGGTGTTAACCGCGAAATAAACATCCGGCACTGGTTGACAGAAAAGCAAGGAGATGAGAATGAGAGGGAGGAACACAAAAACACATAGTCACATCATCGCTCGACGAGGCGGGTCGCTCGCAGAAACAGCCTTCGTCGCTTTGTGGCGTGAAGCTCGATCTTTCCGGCATTCCAAGAATGATTGCCCAGGAAGGTCGTCGAGGTGCGCAAACACTGCTGTCCTTGGGAGGTGCACTGAGGGCAATGACATAGCATGATATGTTCGATGGTTTCGTCACTGCCGCAATGGTCACATCTTGATGCGGCAAGCCAGGACTTTCGTCAAGGGCACCCAAAGCCACATGCGGCAAAGTACAGTAGTCTCGGATCGGGGTAGCCCAGATGGAATAATGAGTCGTAGGCACGGGTCGTAAACAGGACGTAAAGAAGAAAATAGATTATGGCGTCAACGAACTGCTGGCGGTTAGTTAGTCACAAATCCAGTCAAAAACTAAGGGATCAAAATTAAGACAGGACAGTTTTATGAACAAGCGCTCTTGAGAAACTTCGTCAAATGCTTTCTACAAGTCTAGAAAAGTGCGTCGACTGGCATATTTACATTAATGCTAGACCTAATATCGTTAATAAACAGAGCTAGTTGGGTATCGCAGGAAACACCATTCGGGAAACCATGTTGGTTTCTATTCAAGAAGATGCGGGGAAGCTACCTACGTGGCATTACATTACATGTTCTATTGTTTTAGAGTATGCACTTGTCAGGGAAATGGGACGATAGTCAGGATTAGCTACATTTCTTTGGGATTGGCATGACCTGCCTACCTTCCAGTCTTTAAAAGGACTGAGCGTTGGGCGAGTTGGTACTCCATTACTACGAAAAACTGCGCAAAATAAACAGGGACAAGTGAGACACACGCACAAGCCTTGTGGCACCACTATAGATGAGAGTGGTTGCTGGTATATATGGGACGAAATCACACTCGTTACGTTCTTAGTGTTATTCCATATTTTAGTGTTAATGTAATTTATACGTGTAAACCCGTTGATGAAGTCATCTTTATTGATTCAATATTTTGGCAATGCCGCTGACGTCAAATTTATTTCTGGCATACTCGGGTAGTGCATACAAACGACACCGGAAAGGTCGCCGTCTGGTTCTACGGTGAGTACAGAACACATATGGGATCATTTATTACACGTGGGGCATATTTCTCGGGGATTAACATATTCTTTTCGTCTCGCAGTATTACGTTCGATGAACAGGATGGGTTAATTGTTTTCCGAAATTGTTTAGGATCACCTCGAAGCATATTAGGCAAGGTAAAAGAATAGAATGAGCGTTTAGCTTTAGCGGCGAGAGAATCGAAAAGCTTTTCAGTTGCCCTGCACTTATCCCAAGCGCATTGAGAGTCTGAAAACTTCGCAGACCGGAATCGACGCTTATTTTTAAGGTGTTTCTGTAAGGCGTTCAACCATAGAGAGGTTGGCCGTATGGTTAAGGTGAGGCGCGAGCCTAAGTTTTTTACAGGTGCTGCAAACCGGTTTTCAATAGGGTCAATTAGTTTCGATAGGACGCAAGGAAAAATCAGTTGCTACATCCTGTATGGCCGTGTACTGACCTCTATCATATATTGTTGTGAAGCAGGTGTTAAGAACAGCATGATCGCTTAGAACAGATAAATTATCTAACAGGGGCAGTTGGGTGAGCTAGAAAGAGCCACGCTCCAGCACATGCTACGGGGGTTTGTGGAACACACTCACTCAGAAGCAGCCTCTTCAGAGGACATGCGGGAGCAGTGGCAGACCACGCAGTACAGCTGAGATATCCAGAACCAAAGGTGGGCTATACAGCGAGGTGGCACGGGGGCAAGATCTGGAAGCTGCCTCCTAGGTGGTCCGGGCTCACCCCGGCAAGTCATTGAATTCCGTTTCAATATAGTTACAGCGTCACCCCCCCCCCCCCCCCCCCCCCCCCAAGTCTCTCTCCTCTCAAAGGTGGGCTTCTCACTTCCTAGTTCTTTTTGCGCACTACAATGCGGCAGAGAGGTTAAGCAGTTTGCACAGCGGGAAGCATGTAGAAAGCGCGGCAAAGCTTTCATCCGGCATCTCATCTGTATGAAGCTGAGTGACGACGAGTTTCGTTTTTGTTGGGAAAAGGCGCACATCGCCTTCGCACTCGCCTCAAGTCTAATTTACTGACTAAGGTGAGGTACTAAAGTCGACTGCGGTGAGCAGCGTTTGACTTTGCAAACAGCACGGCGCCACAGCACGTCGATCAAAGGAGCACCAGTAGCGCAAAATATAACATTGACGTTATTCCGGCACGCACCAAGACGCACTTCTAATCAGCAACACGTGAACCATGCATGCGTCACCAGGACAACATGACGACTGCGCCGACGCAAAGAAGCCTCGAATGTTTGCATAAATTCCATTGCAGTAACAGGAACAAGCGACAAATCATTCAGCTCGAAACGATACTTTCTTTTCCCGAGTTCTCTATGAGAACGAGGACGTATGAAAGGACACAACACAGGCGCTGACTTCAACTGAATTTTATTAGCTAAAACGCTAGAAATATATACAGCTGATAACACCAGCACACATCAGCACAAACGCGCAAACCTATTCCGTCAGCGCCAGATACGCGATTTCCTTTTTGGTTAGGGCAACTGGCATGCTTACACAGATGTCACCCAGCTGTTGGATTTGATTAGCTTCTATGATTTCGCGTGTAAGCTGCTCGCGGTGTTTCGCGACAACGGCGCACTTTTCAAATTCCGGTTTACACCCACAATCTCTACAATGTATGCCGAGATGACCTTGAACAGCTATGGTTACATGATAGTGATGCTCTTTTAAACGCTCGTTCAAGCATCTAGCTGCCCATTTGGCCAACGTACTTCTTACCACAAGACGACGGGATCAAGTACACAACACCCACAGCGCATGCTACAAACTGCCTCTTGTGTTTTGTTATGCAAACGCTCCTTCGAGTGGCTTGGGTATTTACGCGCTTACAAAGCATTGATAGTTTTTCCGGAGCTGTCCTTTCATACGTCCTCGTTCTCGTAGCTGTGCAAATATGTCGATTACAAATCACCAACTAGCCCATGCTGCCGTTCTCTATGCGACGTCCTTTAAAAGCTACTCGAATCATTCACACAGCCGCCAAACGCTCCGTCGCGTCACCATCACGTCAGAAAACGTACAGCAGGAGCAACAGATGAGTGTACACATAGGTGACGTGGAGGTAACGTCGACATTAGCACGTTTTTGTGCAGTGTTGACTGACTGGTCCCATGGTCGCTTAAACCTAGAGAAACGAAATCAGCATTATGCATTAAATAAGTTAAATAACTTCTTGTCTGTGCAATGTTTGCGTAAGCTAAGCACAAACTGCTCAGTAGTATACCACGAACACGATGCTGATATCATTGTAACGCACCAAATTGAAGGAATTCATCACGTCGGCTGCCAAGGCAACCGCATATCTGCTTTCGTGATGCTGAGCAGTTTATGGTGCTGCTGTTCCTTTGCAAGCGGGAGAGCGACGACCGAACGATGCTAGGCGGCAAAGCACTATGTGGTTGTGAAACATGAGAAGGCAATGCATTGAGTGAAGACATCTGATTGGTCAAATCTGTAGAGGCGGGGCTCCGTCACCGGCACAGTGACGGAAACGTAGAACAGCGATCTACGTCGTTGTCAACCCGTTTTTGAGGAGAAAGCGACTATAAAATCCTCTCAGCTGATGAAAAGCGTTGTCGTGACGGTGACGCGACGGAGCGTTTGACGGCTGTGTGAATGAGGCGTAAGGACGGACGCCTTACAGTACACTGTGTAGGCCAGTTGGTGAGCCGTTGCTGAAAGACGTGGCCAAAGCTAGAACGAGAAGAGGCGCTTCTCGGTTCTAACTTTGCGCCACGTCTTTCAAGTAATGGACGCTTTCCGGCAGCATGCGAGTTTGACGAGGACAACGGCACTGAACCATTGCTAAGCTCAATATCGATAACGGCTATCGGCACAAAAACACCGAATATTGTTCCGTCGCTAGAATTAATGGCTCACGTCGTGAGCACCTGCCCGTGAGCTGTGTCTACAACGACGTCATCGTACGGAAGATCGTTTGATGGCTTACTTGCGATGATAAGGCGTATCGGAAACTGCTGCTATAATGCTCGGGAACAGAGCGAAAGAGGTTGTGCGCTTGAACGATAGCTAATCGTCGTTCGGTGCCTGAAAAGGCCAAGTGTGCCGAAAAGGCGCAGGGCAGTGTCCTCCGCTTTTCGAGCCTCGGAAAAGAGAGAACTATTTATTCGAAGCAGATAATTTACCGGCGTATCAAATCAAGGATTGTAGGACAATATAGTACGATGTGCGCCGGGAAGGACAGAGGCGTGGAGACACGATCAAAAACATAATTCGCTGCTTCAATGACGGCTCAACTGGTGCAGCGCTTTCCCCGATGAAATTGCGAGAGCACCCCGAGAAGAACAAGCGCGCGCCAACGCAGAATCGGTGGCAGAATGAAAACGTAGCCGCGAATACGCAGCCTTACTTAGGGAACAGAGGACGAAGAAAACTAACGAGAAACGCCAGAGCGCATAACGTTTAGAGAAAATACGCTCCGGATGAAAATGGGTGTGTAAGGTACATTAGGAGACGTTAATCGCTCATTTATGTATGCGGGGGCAGTGGCGCACACATGCTGATGTATGGACCATTCGCAACGACTTGAAGACAATAATGACAGCAGGTACGTGCAAACATTTGCCTGTCTGTTTACAATGGACGCCAGACAGCCACCTATGATCGCCAAAAACAGCCGGTAAAAGAACATCCAGATTACAAATATCAATACCTCATTTGGCGACCGCGCTCCGCTTGCAGGTTACAGGGCTTTAGTATCGTCGCAGTTCGGGACTCTAAATTGCGACAGTTGCCACGCCGTCAAGCGGCTGATGAGCATCGATGCTAAGGCAAGCCATCAAAGCCACGCCAGTGGTTTTTAACGGTGAAGCTGTCCAAGCTCGCCGTCTGTCCGAAACAGAAATGATCGTCGTCATGGCGCGCTCTCTTCTTCGTCCTCTTCTGCTTAGCTCCCAGACACGTGCGCCGATCTCTCTGGCCTGACCTGTAATAACACTGATGAGTGAGAGAAGGAGTACAGAGAGAGAGGGACAGAAATACAATTGCATTTGGGTTTTACGTCCCAAAAGCACGATATGATTATGAGGACGCCGTAGTGGAGGGCTCCGGAAATTTTGACCATCTGGCGTACATTAACGTGCACTGACATCGCACACAAAACGGGCCTCTACCATTTCGCCTCCCCCTAAATGCGACCACCGCGGTGGGGATCGAACCCGCGATATTCGCTTCAGCAGCCGAGCACCGTAACCACTGATCTATCATGGCGGAGAGAGAAAGAAAGAGAGAAATTCTCGGTGAAAAAAGTTCTTGACGAGGCGGGATTCACACCCGCGTAACCTGGATCGAAAGGCGAGCGTCCTAACATCTGGGCTATCCAGCATGCTAGTAAGCATATCAAAGCTTCGTACAGACAATTTTGCGCAGCTGGTTTGTTCAATCAAAATTAGCAGCGCCGCCGGACCATGGCCTTCCCCCTGCCATGGCCTTTGGCAGCGCTGCTCATGTCTCCATCCGCGTCGCGTCGTCTGCTCGGCGTCCCCATAGAGTCTGCGCGCACGCGAGTAAAATGGAGCAGACGGCAGCGCCAGAAAGTCAACATGACGGCACCTGTGGATGCAGTTCCCATCCGGCTCGGATTTATTACGTCGTCGTCCTACGCTGTGTGCATTTATTTGCTTTATATTTGCGTTCTGAGCGTCGAGAGTGATGTAATCGTCGGTATTTTTGCAGTGTTTCCAGGATTAATTCTCATAATCTCGGAGACAAGGCTTAGCAGGCACGGCTAAATAAATACAGCTGGTGTCAATAATAAAGACAAAACATACCTGATACTTTTCCCCCAGCTTAAGCTGACAGAAAGCGACAACTGGTTTCACCATTTATTTATTGCTGCCAGGACAGTGGGCCAACGCTAGCGTGAGTTCGCATCGAAGCGGCGGTCGCGTCTGCATGGGTGCGGCCATCTTGGCTTGTAAGCCCAGCGGAGGTTGCTCTCACAACATGAAAATGCATTCGCCATAAATGCGAAGTAGATTAAAGATATCACTTTCTCTGTGGCGTATTACGTACTAAACCAACGCAAATGTCTCAACGTTATCAACTTTGAGGCGTATACATGTAACTATGTTTTGCTGCTCAAGCATGTGACTTGCTTACACCCTGCTGCAACCAGCTTGCGTGATACGGCCACGGCCGCTTCGCTGGCCCCATGCCTTGGCTGGGGCACCTGGCTGGGGAAAGCCAGTTACGATCACGTGATCAAACATGGCAGCGCCAGCGCGCTGCTGTGGAAAATCGATAATAGTATAGTGTAGCAGGGGGTGGTGAGAAGTGAGCGTGAGGAGGAGAGATGTGATGGTGACGAGGAGGGAAAGGAGAAGGGGAGAGAGCAAAGCATAGCACAGAAAGAATGAGAAATAGAAAGATATGCAGAAAGAGAAAGGAAGAAAGAGTGATTCAACGAAAAAGAGAGAAAGAAATACAGTATAGAAGCTCGTTAATTGGAACTTGACTAATTGGAACTTGCAGTTAATTCGAACTGATGCCCTGGGCCCGGCAGAGCTCTGTGTATTTCTATGGGGGAAAACTTCCAATAATTCGAACGCGTCGGTCTCCACAACGGTTAATTCGAACTGGGAGCTCGTGGTTCGCTCTGCTGCTCTGTGATGCTCTGTGAACCACAGAACGCGCTTTGTTCCTTGTGCTACTAATGTCGTGTATCTTCTTCCGCTTTCCTGCGGTAAGAAATACATAGGGCAACTGCAGGGTGCTTGAATGACCGTTTAAGAGAGCATAATATTAATGTGCACAATGCGGTTCAAGGACACCTCGGAATTCACTGCCGCGACTGCGGCTGCGTGCCCCTCTTTGAGCGTTGCGAGGCAATAGGCAAGCACCACTCGCAGGCCACGCGTGAGATAATTGAGGCCTATCACATAAGTAAATTTGACGGTACATGTGTAAGTTCCCCATCTGTTGGTGACTTCCTTTCTTCGTCATTCGTCTACAGATGACCAAACATCATCATTATGGATGCTCCTCACGAGCTGACGCGTGCTCACGTGGCAGCGCTGGCTCGCCCTCTTTTTTTTTTTTCTAGTTCCATTAAAGCGGTTCATCTTGCAAGACGTGTTTTTGGCTCGATGTTAACCGCGCCGCAGTTGGAAGGCTTAGAGGTCCAACACATGGTGCCGAAAACCCGGGACCTTTAGACACCGCTGACATCATCGACGCACGGAGCCGCGACAGCTAAGAACGCGGCGCCTGCGACCTCGGCGAGATTCCCCGACTGCGTGCGACAGAATGGAACGACAGCTTAGACGACGCAACAGCCTGCGGTCTCAACTCGATGTCCTGTTGGCCGAGGTGGAAGGCAACTTGCGAGAGAATCGAGAGGTCACGAAAGGTACTGTAAGTGTACTCCTCGATCGAATCAGCTCCTTTTACGGACAGATAGAGAAAGTTGATGAGGCGATTTTTGAAGAGACGCCAGACGACCTGTTAGACAGCGAGACGTTAGACGCTGGAAAATACCGTGACAAGGTTGTTACCCTGACAGCGAACCTACGCGTCAAACTGAATGAATGTCTGTCGCCTCAACCCCACGCCCTACTAACGTTCACCCGTTACCTTCCGGCAAGAGCAAGCTTCCGCAGCTAGAACTCCTAAAATTTGACGGGAACCGCAGACAGTGGCCGCGATTTTGGACCCAGTTTACATCAGCAGTTCACGACAACAGCGAGCTGAGCACAGCTGACAAGTTCAACTACTTGAGCAGTCTGGTGACCGGAGCAGCCGCCTCAGCTATATCGGGATTGCAAGCTACGGAAGAGTGCTATGCAGACGCCATTGAAATTTTAAAGAAGCGTTTTGGAGATGAACAGATCATCGTTCAAGATCATCTACAAGGTTTGCTGGACCTCAAACCGGTGTCATCATCAGCACGTCCATCAGCTGAGGAAACTGTACGACAAAGTACAGGTTCATATTCGAAGCCTCAAGGCGCTTGGCACGAACTCGACAACTTATTGCACCATGCTGCGAGAAATCCTGTTAAGAGTTCTCCCGACTGACATGGTACTTCGGTTTCACGAGGCGCGCAAGGCATCATCATCAGCTGCAGCTTCTTCGAATAGAAGATAACGAGCTTCAAATGCTTTTGGAATTCTTCGACCTTCAACTGACTTGTCGGGAAGCTGTGGCCGAACAAGAGATACACAGAAGTCGTCGCACACCAGAGAAAGGAGGATTAAAGCCCAGCCATCCACGAGACGTTTCCACGACAGCTGCTCTACAAAGCTCAGCTAGTAGTCCGCAGAAGTGCCTGTTTTGCCGTTCCGAAAAGCATTCTGCTGAAGTTTGTGATAAAAAGGAGATCAGCCTCTCGCTCAAAAGGAGATGCTTACCAAAGCCGGAAGATGCTTCCGTTGTCTAAAGCAGGGCCATTTGGCGAAAGATTGCAGAAGCCGGCTGAAATGTGGAAAGTGTGCGAGAAGGCACGCAACATCCGTTTGCGCATCGGAAGAGATCAGAAGCGACAAGGAGAAGGTGCTATCTGCATCGGTCAATCTAATCTCCAAGCAGCCAAGCTCAGTCGTAATGCTGCAGACTCTGACGGCCACCATATCAGGAACCAAACATCTGGTCGCTACCGAGTCCTTTTCGATGGCGGAAGTCAGCGGAGCTTCATTACGGCGAAAGCTTCCCAAAGACTTGGCTGCGAAGTAATAGAAGAGGAGACGTTGACCGTAGGCGTGTTCGGTGGTGAAAACGCGCGGAAAACCATGCAGAGGGTGCGAGTATCGATTCTCCCTGCGAAAGAGGAAATTCCGATTTCAATCGATGCGCTGGTGGTGGACACAATATGCAGTGAATGCATTCCGGTACCAGAAGAAAACGTTTTGAGAGAAATGAACAAGATGCAATTGGATACGCAAGCTCTCTCTCTGCAAGGAGTTGAAGACAAACAGATTGCGGTCCTAATTGGTTCAGACTATTATTGGGATCTAGTAACTGGTACCGTGAAGCCTGTGCACGAAAAGCTGAAAGCTGTCGAGACAAGACTGGGCTGGACTGTTCAAGGGCCGTTGTCTGCTACAACCAACGTAATACAGAGTACCAGTGTCGTAGTCCTTCGAGCCACGGTGACAGAGCAAGACATCTCGAAACTTCTGACTCGGTTTTGGGATCTTGAAAGTATCGGGATCAAGGCCGAACACGAAGAAACGAAGGTCGCCGATTCAGTGCTGGAAAACTTCGAGAACAACATCAAGAAGAAAGACAATCGGTACGAAGTCGCGCTACCGTGGAAGGAAAGGGTCGACCTGGCAGAGAACTATGCAGTTGCAACCAAACGTCTGCATAGTTTGATGAAGAAACTTAACAAGGACAGCGAGCTCTTGAAAAGATACGATGAGACTATTAGACTGTACCTCGATGAAGGATCTGCTGAAAGAGTACCGGAAACAGAAGAGCATCCACTTGGACCCCTGTATTATATGCCACATCGAGCTGTAATACGAGAGGACCGATCTACTACGAAGGTACGCATCGTATTCGACGCATCCTCTCACGAATCTGGTTCAAAGTCCTTGAATGATAACCTGGAAGCTGGCCCAAATCTAAATCCTGACGTAGTGACCCTACTGCTTCGTTTCCGACGCTACAAGGTAGCGATGAATGCCGATGTCGAGAAGGCGTTCCTACAGATTGGCCTGAGAGAACCAGACAGAGATGCGCTCCGCTTTTTGTGGTTCAAAACTTCCCCACAAGTGAACAGCCCAATGCCGGAAATAGAAGTTTGGAGAATGACTAGAGTGCCCTTCGGAGCTACTTCAAGTCCTTTCTTACTGACTGCTACTTTGAAACACCACTTCAGGTCCGTAGAAACCCTCTATCCTGTGACAGCTCGACGATTGCAAAGCTCCATATATATGGACGATCTTCTGATTGGAGCCGACACAGCTGAAGAAGCTATCCAGATGCACAAAGAAATATTGAGATCTTCAGGCAAGCTTCCATGAACATTCGCAAGTGGGCCAGCAACGATCCTCTAGTATCTGCCGCCTTCGAACAAGGAATCACTTCACAGGAAAAATCTCTTTGCTCACCTTCTGGACCTCTGAAAGTACTGGGACTTCATTGGAACAAGAAGACGGATACCTTTTCGTTCAAGCCCCAGGATATCCTCCAGTTCATACAGGAGCATCGGATTACAAAACGCTTTGTGCTTCAGGCTGTTGCAAGGATCTACGACCCTTTGGGGTTTCTTTCACCTTTCTTAGTACGGGCGAAAATCTTCTTACAAGATCTATGGAAGGAAAACCTCGACTGGGATGAGACATTGCCACCCAAATTGTCTGCTGTCTGGCTGAAATGGAGCAAGGAGGTAACCATGCTTAGTGACCTCAGTATTCCAAGGTTCCTAGCAGCCGGCGGAGAAGGCCCGTACCAAAAGGCAGCACTCCACATCTTTTCTGATGCAAGCGAGTCGGCATACGGGGCTGCAGCCTACCTTCGTACGGCCGACTACAGTGGCACCGTCCGGACTATGCTACTGATGGCAAAGACCAGAGTTGCGCCGTTAAAGACGGTCACTCTAGCGAGGCTGGAATTGATGGCAGCATTGCTTGCAGCCCGAATGTACGCCTACATCGTGAAGAATTGCGACCTTGGATTGGTGAAGCAACTTTTGGTCCGATTCCCAGATTACACTTTGCTGGATTAACAAGGATCCCGTTACCTGGAAGGAGTTTGTGCGGAACCGGACGCAAGAAATCAGAACTTTGACTGAGTATACCAGATGGCGATTTGTCCTGGAAAAGAAAACCCCGCCGATTTGCTCACTCGAGGCTTGTCTGCACTCAAACTGAGCCAGTCGCAGTTGTGGTGGTTTGGACCTAGAGGCTTGCAATGTCTGATACGTGCTGGCCTGTGTACGGGGGGGAAGGATTGACATCGAAACGGAAAGCTCGAGGCAGTGAGAGAGAACTAACGGTCAGTACCCATGCTGTTAATACGAGCCCATTGCTGCCATCGCTGATTGAAATTGAACGATCAGCAGCCTCACCAAACTTTTAAGAGAACGGCATGGGTCTTCCGTCTATGCCAAAGGTTGAAGAAGGAAAATGATAGGTCTGGGGAGCTGTCTGCTGAGGAAATTCAGCAAGCGGAGTGCTATTTGCTTCGAGAGGAACAGAGATCTCACTTTGGTAAAGAAGCAGACTGTGTCGCGAGCAAGAAACCGCTCCCTTTACAAAGTCCACTTGTACATTTTAGACTGTTCATAGACGAAAACGGGCTTCTTCGGATACAAGGAAAGCTCCCAGGGCTGACGACTCGTACAGTTCTCGCCATCCCATCCTCCTACCAAAAGACTCACACTCAGTAAGCTGATAATCAATCATGCTCACGCAAGGTCTTCCACGGGGGAGTTCGAGACACTCTGACTCAAGTTCGAGAACGATTTTGGATTCTTCAAGCACGACAGTCTGTGAAGAAAACGATAAGACGGTGTGTCATCTGCCAACGCCTACAGAGTAAACCTGTTGAGCAATCTTCACCTTGTATGCCTCAGGATCGTGCTACTCAAGCCCCTCCGTTCCTCGTGAGTGGAGTTGACTTTGCGGGGCCACTATACATCAAAGGGCATCCCCACGAGCGCTCCTACATCGCTCTTTTTACGTGCGCGGTGACAAGAGCTGTTCACTTGGAACTGGTTGAAGACTTGACCACAGTGAATTTTCTTTTGCGCCCTGCGGAGATTCGTATCACGGCGGGGCCTCTGTCACACTATCTACAGTGACAACGCACGAACATTCGTCAAAGCGTCCAAGGACCTACAGAAGCTTTGGCGAACGATAAGACACCCCGACGTACTCGCCTTCTTTTCCTCCTCGAAGATCCATGGAAATTCTTTGCCCGAGCGCTCCTTGGTGGGGCGGGTTCTACGAGAGACTCGTTCGTTCTGTAAAAACCTGCTTGAAGAAGATGCTTGGGCGACGGCTTGTCAGTCGGACAGAGCTAGTTACTTACTGACAGAAGTGGAGGCCGTGGTGAATTCTCGACCTTTGACTTACGTGTTCAACGACGGGGATGAACCGTACCCCCTATCTGCAGCAGATTTTCTCGTTGGAAGGAGACTGACAACGCTACCACATTACGAACTGAAAATCAACACCGAGTCTACCAACGATGCTCTGAAGAAACTTTGGAGCAAGCGAGAAGATGATTTGCAAGCATTTTGGTCTCGTTGGTATAAGAGTACCTTAATGAACTCAGGAACTTTACATCCAACCAAGCCAAAAGAAATGACTCTTTGAAGAAAGGCAACGTAGTTCTACTCGGGGATAAACAGCTTCCAAGGCAACTGTGGAGTTTGGCCCGCATAGAAGAACTGATCAGCGGAACGAGACAGCATTGTCAGGACCTGCTCTTATTGCTTGCCCGACGGCTCTGTTGTGAAGCGGCCCGTACAGCTACTTTACCCGTTGGAAGCCAACTAACGTCATCTGTCGGCGCGGGAGACTGTTGTGACTTCCTTTTCTTCGTCATTCGTCTAAAGATGACAAACATCATCATTATGGATGCTCCTCACGAGCTGACGCGTGCTCACGTGGCAGCGCTGGCTCGCCCTCTTCTTTTCTTTTTTTTCTAGTTCCATTAAAAGCGGTTCATCTTGCAAGACGTGTTTTTGGCTCGATGTTAACCGCGCCGCAGTTGGAAGGCTTAGAGGTCCAACACCATCAGTTGCGCTATTGCAAAAAGAGATTGCGTATCTCGACCATTTTAACACGAGGAGTGTTTTATGCCGGGGTCCACCAAGTACATCCGTCACGGATATGACACTGATAAATGGACGCCAACGGGCGAGAAAGAAAATAAACCAACTAAAAGATGCGCCGCTGGGAATCGAACCCCCGATCTTGCGGCCGCGACGGCAAGCGCCCGACGCCCTACCGACTAGCTAACACGGCAGATGCCCGGAAACTGGCGCGAACGCGCCTTATATCTTACACACATTCTCTTTCGCACGGTGCCTCTCTGTTGGCGGTGCAGGTAGGCCGCGCGGAGCGGGCCGGTGCCGCCGTCTGTGAGAGGTGAAAAGAAGTAATGCTTCACGATCGACACTTACTAGCGCTTACTCCGAGATTGCGCGCGATGTCGGAGGTCATGCTTAAAGCGTCTCGATACCAGCGACGTACAATGTCCGCGCTGGCGTCGCCGAGGCACCCTTGACGCAGTTCCTTGCTTAAGTTCTTTCTTTGCCTTTCGCTTCGTGTTAGCGTGCGTCGGCTCATCGGAGTAGTGCAGCTTCCACATGCACCAACGGGATTCTCCGCCGCCGCCTGCTTCGATTGCGAGAACACCGACTAACAAAACTGTTGCAATACGCGTTGCAGAAATGAAACGATTTCGACGGGCGAATGTCGTGCCTTGGTGGAGCGAGACTAGCGCCTGCGAGACAGAGCACAGCGGGACGCACGCGTTTGGCGGCTCAGGCTACGAACCCCTACCTCCCGTGTTGCTGAAGCGAGTGTGTGGTAGTGTATGCATGAGCGCAGGCGTTCGGTCACCCATTGCGGAGCAGGCGACGTGAGAGATGGTGGGTGTGGACGAGGATGGTCATTTAAGTTACGAATGCTCAGCAATTGCAGACGCAAGTTAGCGACTTCAGCTGCGAGATCTTTTACCGTTCTCGAAGGGAATCTGCTCGAAATCGGAGAGGTGTGGCAGCGTTTATGACTGCCGGAGCAACGTCCATCATGTCATCGGCCATTTCTGCCAGCTCCGACAGCTTCTTATCCTGAGCTGGGACAAGAGCCATTCGCACGGTAGGTGGAAGACGCTGTACAACAACTCACGTAGTATGGATGTTTCCAAACCGTCCGGCTGGTCCCCAAGCAGGTGCTGCAGGTGACGTAGAAACTGTGTGGGTCGGCGGTCCCCGAGCTCTTCGTTGCACAGCAGTTGCTGAATGCTCCGATGCTTAGGCGGAACGAGTCGGTGAAGAAGAGCCTGTTTCACTGTCGTATATGGAGTGTCACCAGGTGGGCCCACGAGGATGTCGCGTATTTCGGCCATTGCCTGTGGCGGCAACGCTTCAACGAGGAGCTCAAGCTGCGAACTTCTGACGTGATGCGATGAATGCGGAACTTGTTCTCGACTTGAATGAACCATAAGGAGGGATCGGCAAGCCACAGCTGTGGTAGCGTTATGGTAGTAGTACCTCCAACAACACCCGAAGAGGGTACATGGCCGGGTGCAGTGGCAGCGGTACCAGGGCTGAGGCCGTCGAGCTGCTCACGCTGCTCCATGGAAGGTCGCGTTCGTAGTCCGGGTCACCAATAAATATAGCACTCTGAAACGCGGTTCCCAAAACACAGAGCGGTTTATTAATGTCTTGTCTTGTCGCCTAGATCTTGGCTCATACCCACAAGGGGGATTGACCACACTGTACTTTATAATGTAAATGGTTTACACAACGCTTGCTAAAAATAAAAAAAGAGAGAGAAATTAGATAAGAGCTATAATAACATTCCTTAAAAAAAAAAGTGAAATGTATCTCCGCCATTGTTTCAACTACGTCTTCTTTCTCCACAGCAGACTACCCACTACTAGTTTATGTCCTAAGTGTGTCGTGCCAGAAGAAGAAGAAAAGTATGCCACAGCTAGAAAGCGCACACCGTGCCGTTTCTCTCCTTAATTGACGACGCTTTGAAGAAGTGCATACCGGGTACCAATGTTGATTGTGAGCTTGTTGATATCATCCTTATGCGGGATTCACGATTTGCTGTATCCAAATATATGTTCACAACGTCCGCTACCACAACGGTTTAATCATGATCATGGGCGTTAGTCGTCTCGATAGAGGCATGCCGTCAACATGGGTGCATCCACGTCAAAACTGTGCTGTAGCTGCCAAACACGAATAGACATTGTACAAGCTCTCATATATCACTGCACAATAAGCACTACTTCTGTGAAGACACGTTTCACTTTCGTGTTATACCGATTCCTATGACGGAGGGATCAGCCATGTTTTTTTTTAAGATGTGTACTGGTTTGCAGCTCATTCAATAAGTGACAAGAGTTTTGTTGGCATTGTATCGCAGTGGCTGTTAACTGCACCTTCTACGCATGCCCATTTATTCACTATATATGTACTTCGCTCCGCTATTAAATCATTGTTGAAAGTCAGCGCTGTGTATCGTTACCTTCCTCTGTCCTTGTTAGTTGTGCTGTTCGTATATTCAATTTTAATCACTCCTCGCAGAAGTGGGCCCACATTTGTCAAAATGTGTTTCAATCCAAACCAAACAAAATTGACAAGAGATGCAACACAACGAAACCACAGCATCTCTCAGCAGATGAGAATTCGGACGCTGCGCTGGAGCTCTTGGGCAAGCTGCAAACGATGCTCATGGAGTCGCGACAGAAGGAGCGCAAGCAAATGCAATTACTGATTACATTTAATTTTTATTGCGTTAACTTTGGCATGTAAATAATGTGTTTTGGAGCATAAATGGCGTCACATATTTCGACCCAGCACATTCATTTTACACTGACGCCTCCACCACTCTGGAGACTTCATCCTATGGCCTCTACGTCCCCTTCACAAGACAAATGCTATCTTATCGGCTACAGAGGAGGACATCCTCGACGACAGCAGAACTTCATGGCATCAAAGAAGCTGTCCTCTATATTCTACGTCAAACGCCGAACCCATGGGTGGTCCTCACGACTCCAAGGCAGCTCTCCAAATACTGTTCAACCTCTTAAAGAAAACAAATCGTCATCCGATTTCATTTGATATAGCGTACTTACACCATTTGGCTGTTACCGCAGGTAACTTTATCACATTTCAGTGGATATCAGCTCATTGCGGTATTCTGGCCAACGAAAAAGCGGATGCAGCGACACGCAAAGGACTTGAAAACCGAAATTATAGGCGAACCTATTTCACTAAATCTGATGCTTCCCAGCTGGCTAAGAGACTTGCTTCCGAAGAAAACAAGAGGCTATGGAACCTTTCGACACATCATTATGCTTTCCTCTACTCTATCGACCCACATGTAAGAACAAGACTCCCACACAGCATTCCTCGACATCTCGAAACTTTGTACCATCGTCTTCGACTAAACAGTGCTTATGGAAACAGTTTACGGTACCGCTTGGGTCAAACAGAAACTCCGTACTGTAATAACTGTGGCTCCATAGAAACTGTCGAGCACATTTTGTTTGAGTGCCGAGCGTATGCCGAAGAGCGTGCGCTCTATGAACATTGCATGCATATGCTGACCAAAAGAACTCTATCAATTGACTTTGTCTTGGGCCCATTGCCCTGCGCCACGCAACAGAGGCAAGCGATGAAACTACTATTCAGGTACATAGAGAGCATCGGTCAGCTCGACAAACTTTAATGGCACCTTGAGAGCACGTAATAGGTCACTGTCAGCACACGTCCCCGCCCAAGATACAAAAAACTCAGTTTGTGTTTTTACCTCTTTTGTATTCTACTTCAACTTTTTATCATTTTTCTATCTCTCTCTCTCTCTTTGTGTCTTTCAGTCCCCAATCCCCTTCCCCACGCAGAGTAGCGAGTCAGCGAATTTACACACGCCGGCTAAATTCTCTGCATTTCAATAAAGAGCTCTCTCTCTCGACAGTAAGGTTCACTGCTCACATGTATGCATGTCGGTGCTTGTTTCTGGCGAATTACTGACTGATCAATTAAGCTGTTCGACCTCCATGAACTTGATTCACGAAATCACCTGCCACAAACGTGCAGTAGCGCCTAATTCGCGATAACGAGTCCAGAGGTGGCTTCTTTGGATTCTACCCCGCGCAGTGTGGCACGATGTCCGTTAATTCTATCACCCCGCCTGCAAATTCAAACACCGCTTAATTCGAAGAACCTTATAGTCCCCTCCGAGTTCGAGTTAACGAGATTTTACTGCAGGGTGAGAGATAGGGAGAGGACAGGATAGAAAGAAGGAGGAAGCAAGCTAGAAATAGAGGGCAAGGGGAAGAGAGGAGAAGAATTGAGAGAAATAAATAATTGGACATAACAGAGCACGAAAGACACAGCAAAAACCGAGAGAGAAGAAATAGAGGAAGAGAGAAAGAAAAGATTTGCAAAACTTAGCAAAACAGCAAAAGCCAGGACTACATCGGTGCCCATTAGATCCGCTCTCTCTTTAGCATTGCGCCCTCAGTGCAAGCTACGCTAATTCTTATATTTTGTACCCTTGCAGTGACATGCTTTGAAGCCTCTGTGCAATCCGAGCCCGAATATGTGCCCCGAAAAACTGATAATTCGCTTTGAAACTCCCGCTTCATGCCCGTAAACAGCGACACAAGAAAAGACTCGACGATAATTCTTTCCTTTAAGTGGAGCGTGCAAAATGCGTGTGAAAAGCTGTTTATTCGTAACGAGTGCTTTATGAAATGAACCAGCATTTGGAATTGCAATGAAAGCGTGCTCCGCTCGTTCAGCCACTTAGCCGTATCAAAGGTATAAAGTTTCACAAAGCGGTGAGGGGCATTTCTTCGCAAAGAACGTCCAGGAAAAGAGAAAGCAGCGAGCAACGGCTCTTGCGTACAGCAGCGAATGCGTACACGGCGCGGCCTTCCCTCCGGGTGATTTCGCACTTTAAGAAGGGGATCGAGAGCGTACGCCTCTGCCGCTACGAAATGGAGATAAAAGTCCCGAACAGCAGGCGCGGCTGTTCGGGCTACGGCTCAACAAATGCCCGACCGTAGCAAACAACAAAGAAGCTACTCGTTTGAAGCCCGATTTGGATGTTTGATTCCAGGATGTCTTGCGAGCAGCAGCCATGAAAGTGGTCCCGGCACGCGAGCACCTTGCAGCTTTGTTCTTCAAAGGCGGGGAACGGAGCAAAGAGAGCGAGACAAAAGAAAAACTCAGCAAAAGGGTAAATGTCTTGAAAAGTGGACGCGAAAATCGGCCGGCTGTGCTGTGAAGCCAGAAATGGGGGTATGCGCTTTTTTCTTCAAACGAAACAAAAGGCCGTGGGCAATCCCCGGAAAAGCTTTTATTTTCTTCGGAAGACTATCCACGCGTCCGATGTCGGTGCAATCCCGTCGAGCTGTGGGATCAATTTAAAAAATGAGGAAAATGTCACGATCATCAGGAGAAGCTTTATGCGTGACGGTACGTCCTTTCTACGTAGTAGTTACACATTGACGAAGGCAGAGCTTTTTCTTTGCGTAGGTACCCTTCTCAACAGTACATCTTGCCATTCACTACTCCCGCGGTTCTTAAGGATCTTCGAGGCCCTGGGTGGTGCATATACGTATAGATGTTGGCTAGGTGTTGCTAGCCTCAGAGCAGAGAGAGAGAAAGCCTGCTCTTGAGAGAATGACACGTCTTTATTTCTTGGCCTCTTCCTTCGACTTTCCGGGCGCTGTTGTGGACAGATGAGTTTCTTTCAACAATCGTGGCACCGGCGGCGGAGAAAAGATCATCCGTGGCAGCTTTTCTTCTCTCTTATTTCACTCCCCCATCGACGCTCTTCGTTCGGAAATAAGCGTCTCTCCTTTCCTCGAACCACTGCCAGGTGGCATCGGCCGACTGCACCAAGCACAATAAATAGGAACTTTGGGGTATTTGGGCAACGGTCCAGGGCCCCTGTGCGGCTCGTGGTCAAGTAGAGCAACTTGGCGCGCGCGATCCTTCCTTGCTCGTGCCCGCTGCCCTAATTAAGGTGAGTTAAGGCCCACACGCCCGAGCATTAAATTCAACTGGTGCTAGTTTAACTCAAACCTGCGGTCAACAACACTTAAATGACGACATATATGCATCGACATTACGCTGATTTTTCGTGATTAATCAAATGAATCGCAACTGTCATACGTTTGACGAAGATTTTTATAATGATTGTTCAGTTTGCATACCTTTTGTTGTTTCTCGCGTCAGCATCACTAAAAGCTTCGTGTTAGCCCACCATAGCGCTAACTTCTTTGTGTTGCGTGTCAGCCTCGATCATCTTCCAGAGGTCCATTGGCTGACGTGCTTTTAAGCGGACGTATGTAGCTCGGCCCAGGATGCAGCCATAAAATAATAACAATAGGGGTATCAATTATCCGTAGCTTTAACACCTACTGGAAAAATTCTTGCGCTTCATGGAGTGACATTCTTTTCAGGACACTAATGTTTGAGATTGCCTAACGTTCGTCTGTATGATACTTTTCTTGCTTTCTATCTATCTATCTATCTATCTATCTATCTATCTATCTATCTATCTATCTATCTATCTATCTATCTATCTATCTATCTATCTATCTATCTATCTATCTATCTATCTATCTATCTATCTATCTATCTATCTATCTATCTATCTATCTATCTATCTATCTATCTATCTATCTATCTATCTATCTATCTATCTATCTATCTATCTATCTATCTATCTATCTATCTATCTATCTATCTATCTATCTATCTATCTATCTATCTATCTATCTATCTATCTATCTATCTATCTATCTATCTATCTATCTATCTATCCGCCTACGTCTAGGTGCTCTCGTGATCGCCTCCATAGCTTGGTGTAGACCAAAATTGGTATGGAAGGGTAAAAGGGTTTGACGAATATGACTGTCTGGTCATGACATGAATAACGTTTAAATCCTGTAGCGTACATCGTCAAACCCTTTCCTGCGGACACGTGTAGTGCATCCCTTTTACCACGGGCCGCGGAATACGGGTATGCGCCACAGATCATTCACAGTTCACATCTACCCAGGGACGGCGAGAACAGACATTGGTAGGTTACATGCGAGAGCTTTAAGAAAAACTGACATCGGCAGCGTTGACCCTACGAAGGCAAATAATAAATATCAGGATCCCAGCAGGAATCGAACCCAAGCATTCTGCGTGGTAGTCAGACACAGTGGAGCACCGACGGGGGAGGGGGGGGTGGGGTTCATTCATTCATTTTCATTCATTCATTTATTTGTTTGACAATACAGGATTGTCGTGGTGCAGGAGACTAAAGGAGACTATGAGTCGCCTGACTAGGCCTCAAGCACCACCCTCTACATTCGTCACACAACGCAACTGCATTGGAAAAAAAAAACGAAGTGCATGAGTACAACATTTTGATTAAAGTGGAAAGAAAAACTTTTAGAAACATAGTGTAGCAAGACAAAGAAAATGAATAACAGAATCTCTTGTATGACTACAAAGCACATGAAATAAAAGAGAGCAGTTGTTATACAAATATAAATATAAATACCGGCGTTCTAATGGGAACATATATGCAGGCATTCATACATGAAAAAACCAGGCATATAATACTATTATACAATATAAATTAGCCACGTAGATTGAAGGGTTCAAGTTATGTGGAATATAAAGCAGCTAATTATGTCCAAGGAAGTACATCTTCGATTTCTTTCTGAAAGTGGTTACAACTTCCCCCTCGGGAGTTGTAACCCCCCCTGAGGCCGACCTAACCCCCCCCCCCTATAACTGCCCCGCTGTCCTTCTCACCGGGAGTCCAAAGTTCATTTCATATCCAGAGGTGTCTTCACGCCGACTTTTCCGGAATGGCTCTAGAAATGTGTTGTATTCACTCATCTACTCCTCCACTGTAAGAACGCAAACCGCATGCCCTATGGCTCCGAGTTCACTTCCAGGGAAGCAGCTTTGAAAGAAGAACGATGTTTCTTGGGTTGTCAGTCTGGCCCCGTTTTTATTTTCTTGCCCCTTTGATTCATGCCATGGCCATTATAACAATGAAACACATCAAGGGAGGATCTCTCAGTTCACTTCAGCCGCAACCAATAATCTTTCTCAGATACGTCTAAACGACTGTTTTTCGATTGTCAAGAGATTCTACGTCATAATTTTTCTGTTTCATATAAATTAATTGATCAAGAATTTAGTTCGCCCTTGAAACATAAGACTCTCGGCCATTTTTAGATGTTCTCATAGCCTGAAAATAAAACTCTTCAAAAACACCTACACAAGCCCATACTTTCAGTTTTCTTCAGTTCCCCCCAAAATCCGGAAGATCCGGAAGTCTTTGTCAATAATGCGAAGAGCCGGAACACACCACAGCGCACAACTTGGAAAAACAAAAGAAAAACATACGATATATTCAAGGAACCCACCAAGAACGGCTACGGAAAGTCTTTTATTCAGAAAGCAGTTCATTTCCGAAACCACGACGCAAGCCGATAAATCCAGCAACAATCCCCCCCCCCCTTTCCCAATAAACACCACCACAGAAATGCATCACTCTACTATCCAAGGCGTGAGCGAAACCATCGCTCCCAACGACCGGTCACCTAAAGAGAAAATTCAAGGCATTGTCTGCAAACTTTCTCGCGCTGGCTGCGGCGCCAGCTGAACTGAGAGCCTTAAAGAAAGACGGAGAACGACGTCCTCAATTTTGCAAGAGATCGCAACCCCATAGCCGAACATTCTGAGGACGCAGACCACCGAATCAATTTTCCTGAAACTACAGTCCTCGCAGTTGAAACAAACTACCGGAAATGAATCCTGGCATATACGAACGACCGCAAACAGCGTGAACCGTGCTCAAGACAACCTACCCCTTGTGTACAGCACAAAAAAAAAACAAAAAAAGAGAGGCATCTCCGTACCCAACACAAGTGTAGAGGGTTCTGGCGTACCACCACTTCGACGCGTCCACACGTCTAAAAAGCTCCCCACCCCCTTCACTCTTCAACTCATGCCTTCCGGTCAAGCCCTTGCACTCATCTTCTCTTTTGCCGGCAAGTAGTGTTGGCGGTAATGCGTTACAAGTAACGGCGTGACCGGTAAAGCGTTGCTTTTTTCAGTAACTTAGTAACCAACTCGTTACTATTTTGAAACTGTAACGGGTAACGTACTTATGTTACCATTTTTCGGTAACGCGAGGTGTGACATTACTCGTTACCTTTTATTCCAATGATCTCAAACTTTACACAAAATATGTTCGTCTCGTAGGAACTACTTTCTCAGAGCTCTCCCCGATGTTATTTCGTCGCAGTGGCGGACAGCTGTCGGCCCGCCAAACGTTGACAAAGCGACCACGCGCGGGGTCCTTTGTTGCGCGGTGAACATTGCATTTGGGTGCAAATTTTCGAGATTTCTTGTATGTATCTGTTAGTTTCGGCTACCGCGCTATCGAGGTTCAAGTTGTCGTTGATAGTCGATGAATCGAAGCGAAATGCGGTCCTCGTAACCGTAAAAAGCGAGCTGTCCAGGTTTTCTTGACTTGCGGAGATCAAGACTCGGGGTATAGCGGACTGCATTAGCTCAACGATGACTTCTTCGGAAATGCATTCTCGACAACATCGCCAACTGCAGATGAACGACTGTCTCGGTACCCTTGGTGCATCATTACATCGCGCTGAGTGGGTTCGAGGAAAACCCGCGCGTTCACCAGCTTTTTCTGAAAGTGAATACAGGAGTACCACAAAGCGTGTCCGTCGAGCGGCTGTTCAGCGTAGGTGCGGACGTATTCACCAAGAAACGAGGCAAGCTGTCCGATGACAGCATTGAAATTCAACTGCCTCTTACATTCAGAAAGTTGCAGTTACATTGGGAAGTTGTTGGTGCAATATACTTTGACACTGCTTATAAACTTCGTTTCCAAAATTAGCTTCGCGTCTTGCTATCTGCAGCTGCGATTAGCTATCTGGCTATTGAATTCCCGAGGAAACGAGGCTGACCCTGAACAACTTCACATACACAGTCGCAACGTTTTGAGGTAATTATGCAGGTTAAATTGAAAACAATTTCGCGCAAATAATTTTTGCCGGATTTATGTCATTTAAGCATTTTTGATTGCTACAAGTTTGCCCATTAATTTTGTTAGTAGAAGCCCGCCGTTATATTTACTGCTAGTTTGTCCAGTGATGTTTTCTTTGCGGAGAGCGTTGGTGGTGACATCGATCCTCTTATATTTATTGTCACATCGAGAAAAACGGCCTTACCATGAGACGTAGAGTTAGAAGCCATCAAATATAGCTGTGCAGGCAACTTCAGACCACTGTATAGTGTTGCCAAGGAACGGCACATTTGTGCAAATTATTCTCGTTAAGTCAGTGCTTTGGGTTTTATAAAATTCTTATTGTGGGTTCCTGCAGCGCAGGTGCAATGATTAAAATTTCTGATTATGGAGTAGCGGCAGAAGTAACGTCCGTTACTTTTTTTCGGTAACTGTAACGCGTTAGTTTTTATGTTAGCGTAACGAGTAACGTACTTAGTTACTTTTTGCGGTAACGCATACAACATTGCACATGCAGCGCCACCACCTGAAGCACCCTTTCATACCCACCAAACAAGAAAAGAAGCCCTCTTCGTGTGTGTCCCTTCCTCAGACTCCGAAGAAGGAACCGTATGGTTTCTGAAACGTGGGTGACAATGCTCACTCACAATTTAGAGAAGGCCGCCAAGCTTCAACGCTCGTGTTTTCTATTTTCTTTGGGGCTGCAGGCGAATGGTACCGTCTGTCGCTTAATGGCTGCAACGAAGTGGTCGCGCATTTTTTTTTTTTTCTGACCTCGTTGACAGCGGACGAACGAGACGTGTTAGTGCGGCGAGAAGAAAGGCCACATCGCAAGCGGCTCGGATGCTGCATAGCACGAGCACATGACGATATTAGTTAGAGCACACTCACTGTGGTTCCTGCATTTCTTAGCAAGCCTTGGAGCAACTAGTGCGTGCGTCACCAGCCATGTCGCAGTATCGTACGCACAGTGGGCCCCAAGCATGTCATGCGGAGTCCATACGTTGCTTAGGTGGCAGGAGCAAGAAGCCGTGGCAGAATGATTAAATGTTATAACTACTTCTGGCAAAAAAGAGAACCTTGGGAAAGTGCGGAAAGTCTTTTGTGGCGGCACGTTTGCTTTTCTTTTTTTCAGTAAACATCTCTCGCCCTCTTATTTTACCACTTCTTTTGCGCATGCACATCGGACGGAAACTAAAAAGTTTGATGTGCACACATGCGCACGTTCAGTTTGCTTGCTAGAACTTGTTGCTGTGTTTGCTGCGTGAATCTGCGGCGACAATGACCTACCACGCCGAAATTCTCTCGCTCAAGCCCCAGTCAAACACGATGCTCGCCAAAAAAGATTCCGTGTTCATATTCAAGCGACGCAGCAGCAACACCGGAATGCCCGATTGCGGCCGAAGAGCAACCGGTGACTCAACAGATATCGCAGTCGACCAGTCAATTTTTGCTAAGGATGGTTCAGTCGCCCAACGTATCTGCGTCCGAGTGACCTGCGAATCTACGCTGGAGAGTCAGTAAGTGTGGCTATAATGCAGTTAGGCAGTTGTGGCGACCAGCTGCGCACAATCCGGCGCAACCTCCGCCTCGTCACTAGCTGCCCGGCGTGACACGGCTGCATGCTGCACCACGCCTCCGATAAGGGACAGCGCCATCGCAGCGTCACCGGAAGGCTTACGTCACCGACGGTGGCTATAAACCCAAGCTTCCAAGCTGGCCAAGCTCGGAAGTAATCATTCCTTCGCTACCGACTGAGCGCAGCGTCAGTATATTCGCCCTGCAGCTGCTACTTCGGTAATAAACAGTTGTTACGTTTTATGTTGGGATGCGTCCTTCCATCGACACGGCATCTCACATCTGGTGACCCGGCAACCGAACAAACCGCACCGCTATGGCCGACCCGGTAGCCCTTGCCGCTCTTCGGCAGCAAGTGGAACAAATTCAAGAGAAACTTCAGGAACAGCAGTAGCGCACGCAGAATGGACCGCATTCACCCGACGATTCCGCACAGCCTCTTGTGGACTACGCTCCCCAAAGCTCCGTTCCAACGGCCCCTGTCAACGCAGGCGCTGCTACCACTGCGGCCGCTGCCGACCTGGACGTCTGGTGTGTCACTGTCAAGCTTCCGCCATTTTGGGCGGACTCGCCCGAGGTATGGTTCGCCCAAGTCGAGGCCCAGTTCTCCCTGGCGCGTATCACACAAGACCGGACCCGCTACGATTACGTCGTCGCCCACATGACGCCCCGCTACGCCAACGAGGTCCGGCCATATCCTCGCCGACCCACCAACGGCCAACCTGTACAAATACCTCAACACCGAACTCATCCGCCGGCTGTCACTCTCGGAAGACCAGAAAGTGCGACAACTTGAGTCCGCAGAACTTGCCGAGCGCAAACCTTCGCACTTACTCCGCCACATGCGTGTTCTCGCGGGTTAAAATGGAAGTCCAGGAATCTTTCCTGCGATCACTCTGGCTCCAACGACTTCCACTGCACGTTCAAGCAATTCTACGGGCTCAGCTGCACGCTACCTCTTGACCAACTTTCCGAGGTCGCTGAGTGCGTAATCGAGATCTTCTTGCCGCAGTTGTCACCCACCATCCAGGCTGTCGCCGCACCGCTGAACACCACCGAGCTTGAACGCCGTATAAAACGAAAACTACATCGACCGGCAGCTCACCTTCATTCAACAACGCGTGGGTGAAGGTTTTCCGATGCACCAGCGCCGCCACTCGTAAAGCCGCGACCGTAACACACTTCGTCGTGGCAACCCGATAACAACGGCCGCCCGTGTTACTACCACCGACGCTTCGGGGACAGAGCCCGGCAATAGGCGCTTTTAGCTGACGATTCTGTGGTCCGTTCCCCGTTCCGCTCAAACGTTCAACGTTGCCGGAGCACAACGCGCGTTGTTGGTTTTAGCCAAGCGTCTTTCGGTCAAGGCAAGCGCGACGCCACCTGTGCATGAAAGTCAGAAGTACGTTGAAAAGGAAAATGAAGATTGTACTTATCTTGCAGCAAGAAAGGAAATTCTGTTTTAAAGAGTGTGAATTGATTTATTTTCGCGTTACGGTGCTGCTTGACGCATGAGCCTTTATTTTTTGTCACCTTGCTTGGCGCTGGACTACAACATAAGCTACAATTATCCAATCTTATGTGTATGGTGCCTTCATGCTGTTGGGTATACATTGTGCTCGCCCAAGTTCCGCTGTGTTCTCCTGTACCCTTTGTGTATAGCGATTACTGGTAGACTGAAGGCTGCATTGCTCCTACCGGATACAATTCACACAGCCCAAAGGGTAGCTTTGTTCGGAGAAGAGGCACTATGCATATACTTTGTGCAACTACAGTTCTTATTTAACGACAACCTCTTGCGTGACTTATTGCGTTAATTACACTGAGCAGTACGATTATAAACTCCTGAGGAAATTTTGTTAACTTCTGAGATACAGCAAGCCCGACATTTTCTGCCTGAAGTGCACATGCATCCAGGTAGAAGGGTATTCCATTTCGTTAAAAACTGAGCAGCTGCTTATATTACAGAAATAAATATTTGCATTCGAAAATATTGGGTTGTTAATGCTGGAAAAGGCTCATTTTCTGCTCCAAAGCGGGGTTTGTCTGCTCCAGAAGTTGGACTAAAATTGCTTCGATCAATGACATCACTGAAAGTGGGAGTGAACCCGGAGATGCAAACGTGTTGCTTTCGTTATTGTGAAACAAGGGTACAGATACGGTGACAGTGCGGCACAAATGCCTGGATATCATCTAGCTCTTGGAGTGTGGTGTCATCTTGTCTGTTGTCCACCTGCACTGCAGTGTCACCACTCCCTTGGACTGGTGGCTCAGGTTCCTCTTCTCCAATCATTCCCAAGAAGTCTGATGCCGGTGACTGATTTTCTGCAGCAGAATAGAGGACAATGAAGTGAAATTAAAAAAAAATTCTTACCCAGCGGAAGTCTATTGCAAATAAGCGATGAAGTCTCGCAATGAGGAAATCACATGCGGTACACCATACTTCTCGTCCTGTGTGGAGCGGCTCTGAAAATTTAGGTTGCGCATAACCCATTAAGCTGGCATTGAGTTTGACGAACATTGAGAAAAGCAAGTGAGAACGAACAATGTCTACGCACTTGCTTGTCGCCCTTTCTCACTGCGCTTCAAAAAACAAATTTAGATTAAGAGTGCTTTCGACTCTCTGAACACAGTTACGAACAGGCACCACGAAATGGGAAGCAACACGTAATCACATGCTCATATAACAGCTCACAACCATGAGCATGCAGTCAGCACTACAACACTGAAAAACATTTATGAGAACAACACAACGTTAGCAGTTTTTCGCAAGAATAGGACATTAACATGACATCATCATCATCATCATCATCATCATCAGCCTGTCTACGCCCACTGCAGGGCAAAGGCCTCTCCCATGTTCCGCCAATCAACCCCCCGGTCCTGTGCTTTCTGCTGCCACGTTGTACCTGCAAACTTCTTAAGCTCATCTACCCACCTAATTTTCTGTCTCCCCCTCACGCGTTTGCCATCTCTTGGAATCCAGTCAGTTACCCTTAATGACCACCGGTTATCCTGCCGACGTGCTACGTGCCCGGCCCATATCCATTTCTTCTTCTTGATTTCAACTATGATCGCCTTAACCCCCGTTTGTTCCCTGACCCACTCTGCTCTCTTCCTGTCTCTTAAGGTTACACCTATCATTTTCCTTTCCATCGCTCGCTGCGTCGTCCTCAATTAAGTTGAACCCTCTTTGTAAGTCTCCAGGTTTCTGCTCCGTAGGTAAGTACCGGTAAGATGCAGCTGTTATATACCTTCCTCTTGAGGGATAGTAGTAGATTACCATTCATGATTTGATAATGCTTCCGATGAGCCCCAACCCATCCTTATTCTTCTAGTTATTTCACTCTCATGATTCGGCTCCGCGGTTACTACCTGTCCTAAGTAAACGTACTCCTTTACAACTTCTAGTGTCTCGCCACCTATCGCAAAGCGCTGTTCTCTGCCAAGATTGTTCCACATTACTTTAGTTTTATGCATATTAATTTTTAGACCTACTCTTCTACTTTCCGTATCCAGTTCAGTAATCATGAGCTGCAATTCGTCTCCCGCGTTACTCATCAATGCAATGTCATCAGCGAATCGTAGGTTACTGAGATACTCTCCATTAACTCTTATCCCTAACTCTTCCCAATCTAGGGCCCTGAAAACCTCCTGTAAGCACGCTGTGAATAACATTGGAGAGATCGGGTCTCCCTGCCGTACGCCCTTCTTTATTGTCTTTATTGGGATTCTGTCGCTTTCTTTATGGAGACTATAGTGGCTGTGGATCCGCTGTAGATTTCTTCCATTATGTTTATATAGGCTTCGTCGATGCCTTGATTCCGCAGTGCCTGCATGACTGCTGATGTCTCCACCGAATCAATGCCTTCTCGTAATCTATGAAGGCTATGATAAGGGTTGGTTGTATTCCGCGCATTTCTCTATCACCTGATTGATAGTAATGAATATGGTCTATTGTTGAGAATCCTGTACGAAATCCTGCCTGGTCCCTTGGTTGATTGAACTCTAATGTCGTATTAATTCTGTTAGCAATTACTTTTCTAAATAGCTTGTAGACAACGGACAGTAAGCTTATGGCCTGTAATTTTTCAGGTCCTTGACGTCCCCTTCTTATGGATCAGATGATGTTGGCATTCTTCCAAGATTCTGGTATCCTCCCCGTCGAGAGGCACTTCGTATACAGGGTGGCCAGTTTCTCTAACATAATGTCTCCACCGTCTTTCACAGGTCTGATGTTACCTGATCCTCACCAGCTGCTTTGCCTCTTTGCATTCCCTTTAGGGCTTCTTTACTTCTACCACTACGCCATCCCACCAGTATTGGACAGGAGTCAATACTGGTGGGATGGCGTAGTAGTAGAGCATCAGCTTCGCATGCAAGAGGGTCCGTGGTTCGAAACCCCGGTGCCGGACAATTCCCAACCGGATTAAAAAAAAATCCGCGTGATGATGTGTAAAAGGCCTGGATGCAGCCTCACTGGCGACCACAGCCAGCAATGCACTCCCTCACCAGAGCAGGATTGGCCACCCTGGTGTAGTACTTGGCTACTACCTCCCACATGAATACACCAATTAACATGACATCACAGATCGCCAAATTCTTGGGCGTCACTATGTTGTCCTATAACATCACGTCACATTACGAATTCATCAAAATAACATCGTCCATTCGCATTGCCTCCGTGATCGGTGCACCAATCACGGAGGCAATGCAACGCAATAACGGAGTCCCTATATCACCAAGTGCAGCAGAGAAAGGCAGGCGTTATAGTCGGTGAAAATTCTTCCGTTCCAGACCTAGCAATGCAAAGTATGATTTAGCTCAGATGAGCTCACGCAGTATGGACGCTTATCCCCATATTCAGAAGCGCTTGAACTTAGACACCGCCTTCAAGGCAGCACAAACGCGTTTTCAAACGCGCTGCCCTGGGGCGGCGCGTTCAGCGCGTTGCCTTGTGGCACGTCAAAATAAAGAGCGTTTCTGAATAGGTGGGGAGAGCGCTGCTGTTAAAAACCAATTCTTACTATTGTACGTCAAATCGCTTACTTGCGAAGGTTTGCGGAGTCCTGTTGACGGAAGCACCAAAGAAGCAGCTCGAGACGCTCCTTTATGGCCCGAAGTGGTCAGCTCTCGATGTATCGCTGCAATGACGTTTCGTAGAAAGTCATCCCACATGCGCGATTTTCAAAGTGATTGGCTGCGACGACTTCTCGGAGGAAGGCACAGATCCTCGTGTATCCTTAAGTACCGTCGGGACTTGCGTGTTGGCCGAACAACCGCTATGTTTTCCGAGTAGCGCGGACTCGCGGCACAAGAGGCTGCCATTTTGGTTGTTTGTCCTCGTGTCACGTGATCCCTCGCTCACTACAGCCCAGGCTGACGGCGACGGTCCGGTCACACGCTCAGCGCCTGACCGTCGGGCGCATGCACAGTGGCGCCACCACCCACTGGCTGAGCGGAGCGGGAGGCAAAATTACGGTCAGCTAAAAGCGCCTAATGTCGCCACCCTGTTCCGCTGGGCATGCGGAAAACGCCAAGCGGCAGCTCGTATAGAGGGCCGCAAGCTGCCAACCAGAGGGCGTCGCATCTACGTCACTGACCAAATCGCGAAGCAGCGGTTCCGACATTTGCTGGCTACCCGCGATCCCATCTTCAAGGTTCCCGTCCGCCTACGTCTTTCGAGCTCAGTGCGGCAAACCGCCCACAATCAAGACGTACGGCTCGCTCCGCCTGCACATCCAGCTCAGAAACTTACGCCGTGACTTTCACTGGAACTTTGTCATCGCCGACGTCGCCAAGCCAATCATCGGCTCAGACTTTATGGCCCACTACAGCCTCCTTCCGGACTGCCGCAACGACCTCCTCATCGACGCGACAACGGGACATTCTACACCAGGCCAGCGAACGACCGCCCAACAGCCAAGCATCAAGGCACTCAGTGTTGACAACCATTCGCCCTACCACGCATCCTCGCCGAATTTCCCGAATTGACGCGCCCCAGCGGACTGCCACGCAAAGTGCAGCAAACCACCGTGGACTACATCCGGACCACTTCAGGCCCCCCGGTTTTCTGCCGCGCCCGTCGCCTTGCCCCGGACTGCATGCGCATAGCCAAAGCAGAGTTCGAGGCCATGCTCTGCGAAGGAATCGCCCGCCGCTCTGACGGTCCATGGGCCTCGCCACTTGTTCCAAGAAGACCGAAGTCTGGCGGCCCTGGGGGAATACCGTGCCCCTCAACCGCGCGCACCATCCCGGACAGGTACCCCGTCCACCACATACAGGACTTCACCCATCACATTCATGGCCCACGTGTTCTCCGTACTAGACTTGGTGAAGGCCTACACACAGATACCCGTCGAACCGGATGACGTCCCGAAAACCGCAATCATCACTCCCTTTGGCTTGTTCGAGTTCCCTTCATGAGCTTCGGCCTGAGGAACGCTGGACAAACCTTTCAGCGCTTCATCGAAGAAGTCGTCCGCTACTTCGACTTCTGCTTCGTTTATCTTGACGGCATACTGGGATTCTCCCGCGACGCCAAAGAGCACCACAACCACCTTCGTCTGCTGTTCCAACACCTCGATTACCACGGTCTACTCGTCAATACCCAAAAAAGTACGCTAGGCGCTTCCGTCGTCCACTTCCTCGGCCACGAAGTTTCATCTGAGGGAACTCGGCCCTTCCCCGAACACATCTCGGACCTGCAAAAGTACCTGCAACCCACCACCGCTAAAGAACTTCGCCGTTTCCTCGGCATGCTGAACTTTTACAGGCGTTTCTGGCCACATGCAGCCGACAACCAGGCTCCCCTCCATGATGCTTTGGCTGGGCTACGAGGAACCAACCCGTCACGTGGACACCGACGTTAACGAAAACTTTCGAAGAATGCAAGCCGCCCTCTGCACCGCCACGCTCCTCACCCATCCCGTGCCAGACGCTCCCTTGGGACGCTTCACGGACGCATCTAGCTTCGCCATCGGCGCCGCCCTCATGCAACGCGTGGACAACACCCTGGCATCCCTTGACGTTCTGCTCCAGGAACTCGCAGCTCTGAAAACGACCCCTTCAACCGCCAGTTTCACTTCACTTTCTTTATTGTGAGGTATGAAAGACGAAACCACGACTACCGCCCCGACAATTTGCCAGCCTACTACAGAGACCTTCTGGCGATATACGAAGCAGTGCAACACTTTCGCCATATTCTCGAAGCACAGAACTGCACCATCTATACAGACCACAAGCCCCTTACCTACGCCTTCTCTCAACGTCGCGACAAACTCCCCGCCTGTACAGCAGAACCAACCTCTCGTTGATTGCAGAGTTCACCACCGACATCCAACATGTCAGCGGGAAAGACATCGTGGTCGCCGACGCACTTTCACGTGTAGCAGCCATCAGCTCGGTGCAGATAACAGCTGACGTCCTCGCCGAGGCTCCAGACTACAGACGCCGAACTGCAGGAACTTCTCAAAGGCAGGTCCTCTCTACAGCTGCAACAAGCCCCATTCCAGGATCGACAACCACAACCTGTTGCGACATGTCGACAGGACGAAGCAGGCCCTATGTGCCCCTGTCCCATCGCCGTGGTCTTTTCAACCAGCTCCACAACCTCAGCCATCCCGGCATACGCGCCTCTACACGCCTCATGGCTGACCGCTATGTCTGGCCCTCCATGCAGCGGGAGTGTCGCACCTGGGCGCGCTCCTGCATTCAGTACCAACGCGCTAAATTCACCAGGCACGTCACGTCACCGCTCGGAACATTCTCTCAGCCATCTGGTCGGTTTGAGCACGTCCACCTCGACATCATAGGACCCTTTCCCCCGGCTGGACCCTATCGCTACTGCCTCACCGTCATCGACCGGTACACTCGATGGCCCGAGGCATGGCCCCTCGAGGGAATCACCGCCGAAGACGTCGCCTCGGCCTTCTTCGCCGGCTAGATTGCTCGTTTCGGCGCCCCCCGCCGCGTAACCTCCGACAAAAGACGACAGTTCGAGTCGCACCTTTTCAGGCTCCTCGGGCTGACCGCCGGTTTTGAACGCTTGAGGACCACCTGTTACCACCCCTGCGCCAACGGAATGATCGAGCGTTTCCACCGACAGTTCAAAGCAGCTATTATGTGCCACCCGGACTCAACCTGGCTCGAGGCCATCCCAGCCGTCATCCTCGGTCTTCGCGCCACCTTCAAACCGGACATCCACGCTACACCAGCAGAGCTCGTCTACAGGGAACCACTCCGTCTCCCAGGTGAATGTCTCGCTGCACTGCCATCCAGCACTGCGCAGTCAGATCCCACCGACTTCGTCGCCCGGCTCCGATGCACCATCGCCGCCTTACGCCCGTCACCTGCAGCTCACCACAGCAAGCCCACACCTTTCGTGTTCAAGGAGCTAGCATCGTGCACGCACGCTTTCCTGCGCGACGACACCGTCCGCAGGCCTTTCCAGCCACCCTACAGTGGACCCTATCCGATCGTCCATCGCGACGACAAAACTTCACGCTGCGCCTGAACGGGAACGACGTCCGCCTCCGATTAACCGGCTCAAGCCCGCATACATCGCTGCCAACGAACCGGGCAGCGCCACTCCATCGACAGGCATCTATCTAGAGCCGCCAACGTCGCAGACCCACTCCGTCCACGACACGCTCTGGGCGTCTGGTACGCCTCCTGGATTTCTACAGACCCTGAGGGCTCTGCACTCCGCGGGTGGGGGGGGGGTGATATGGCGACCAACTGCGCGCAATCCGGCGCAACCTCCGCCTCGTCACTCGCTAGCCCGGCGTGACATGGCTGCATGCTGCACCACGCCTCCGATAAGGGACAGCGCCACCGCAGCGTCACCGGAGGCTTACGTCACCGACGGTGGCTATAAACCCAAGCTGCCAAGCTCAGAAGTCATCATTCCTTCGCTACCCGACTGAGCGCAGCGTCGGTATGTTCGCCCCACTGCTGCTACTTCGTTAATAAACAGTTACGTTTTATGTTGGGATGCCTCCTTCCATCGACACGGCATCCCACACAGTTTATCCTTGAGCTGAGAATTGTACTGTACGCGTGCTGCAGTGAACTGTACATACTGTTTATAGTCAATATTACGTAGTTTAAAGCAGTATTTACGATGCGCTTCGAAATTTATAGTTTGGCGAGACTCAAAGGAACCATAGAAAATTATCAGTTGCAGAGTTTTTTAACAGCTAAAGTTGGCATGCATGCGGGCTTGTAGGACACGTTACATGCTTTGCAAAGAAGGCATGGTTTATCAGATGCCCCTATTATGGGGTAAGCATTATGTAGGGAAAATGGGCCATTGTCTCAAAGCAAGGCTCAGGGAACACTGTAACAATGCAAAAAAGGCAGCAGTTGCCGGTTAGCCACACAGTGATAATACTATACTGTACATTGTATTGAATATTGAATCAGCAACTATTCATTATCTTTGCCAAGATTGTGTTAGTGTGCCGTCACTATATTTAACAAAGAAAGAACTATTTTTCCTGGACGCAGCTATGCCTGCGCATGCCTGATTTTTTCTTTCTTTAAAACTATAAATATGTGTGATCTGAGTCCAAATAAATTACTTGAAAGTTAGCACCTTTGTGTGTCCCTCCTCGTTCTGTCTTTACAGGTCTCTGCGATAAACATTAACGTTTCAATATTATGTGTAACCACGCGTTCTTGCATAGATGATGTCATCTGCAGGCATTGACAAAGAGGAAAACGAGGCAATGAAACAGATATTCTACCGCTATGTTATGAAGTGTTGCAACGTTGAAAATTGACCTTCACGCAAAGCTGTAGGGCACGCTTTCACAGCGTATCCCATTGCTCTATTTCTCTATGTTGTAGGCCTTAATATTCCCTGTTCTGACCTTACTGCGATGTACAGGTTTATGGTGTTTTTATAGGTTGTGGTGCAACCATGTTTTAAGCAATGTCGTGCCACATGGGAGTACCCATTTCCTTCTAACAAAGCATTGTTGTCAGATGATCCATAAGCCTGACTGTTTGATAATCTGAATCGGAGATAGCCTTCATTAGAAGGCATCGGATACTCATATGTTTCATCACATTGTTTGGAACGTTATCACACCACAATCTCTAAAGATACCGTGAATCTGTGCATATCCCACAGTTCACGACACATGGTTGAGGCCTACCACAGAAAGAGAAGTGTATGCACTGTGTGATGCTGCCTTGAATAGCGTTGTTTGACAAAGAACTTTATTGTCGAATGAATTCATACTATAGTGGAAGGGTGTACAATACTTTTAACTGGGCATTTTGGTACATACTCGGGAGGGAACAGGAGCGCGAGCTAATACACGGACAGTGCTCCTCTCTTCTTTCTGTGTCGGTGTCTTAGCTCGTGACCCTCTTTCCTCCTGCGTCTACGTTTGATTAACCCATTTTGCTGTTTGCACATGCACTGTAGATGATGTTATCTCTGTGCGAACACTTGGGTTCAGATGATATTTTAAGCGTCCGCGTGATTTGAAAAAAAGGGAGTTGTGAGTTTAGCACTGCTATGTGCTCTTTCCTTGAGTAGCTGTGCTATCCTGTCAAGATGTTCAACAAGTACCGACGCACTCCAATGTTGATTCTTGTGTTGTTTCTAAAAGACAAGTGGTCAATTTCATAACTATGCATATTTGCTAGCTAACATTGTAAATATGTACTTTAAAGCATGGAACCGGGAAAAGATATTTCCACTTTCATAAAACTTTTGTCGCCTCTTGAAGGTACATAATGATGAATGACCTTTAGCTATCGAATAATATGCAAGTCACCAGGGGTAATAACAATACAAAAATGCTTTGGCTCGCTTTCTCTAATGCCTTGTTTTCAAAATTTTTTGTAGAAATGACTCATAACTTGTCACAGCATGCATATCAGTAAAATGTGTTGTAGGTTCTTACAGAACCCACCATTTTATAATTCCTTTCACTAGAATTTAGCATTTCTCTAGCTGTATCACTAAGACTCAGCTCCACATTCCACTTGCCTATTGCTCAGATTCACCTTGCAAGCATGAGCTACAAATTGTTCTGTGATAGTTGTGTTTAAAACCAAGGAGGTGGAATAGGCTCACGGATGCATGCAGCAGTCATGCATGGAGTACCATTGAGTAGCGAAAGGACGTTATTAGAAATGTTACATCAATGAAGCTAACAGAGCTAATTGGTCTGTCTATAATAGCTGGCCAATCTACGAAACTACAGCCCTCTGAAGTGATGTATAGTGGTTTGTTTTCTTATGTTTTTGATCAAAGCAGCATGAAGCCAAGGTTATGTAGTTGGACATTGATACAGATGGATTATTCAGTTAAAATAGTAAAAATATACCACTGTTTTGAAAAAAAGGCATCAATCATAAATTGCAACATCTGTTCACATGCTGCCCTAAGCTGTATGCTTCAGTGCCAAACTAATATTAACACTCTCTCTTGCAGGTTTCAAATACAGCAATTGTACCACGACAGTGCAGCACAAGAGACCCTATCGTCAGTGCTGAGTCAGAAATTAAATAGAAAAGAGCTTTCTCCTGAAATCTTTCGTCTGATCTTATTTCGTTTGTTTGTGATTGTAAAACAGCGCTTTCGTAGCAAATACAAAATTTAACTAACTAGCCCCATTTATTGTCCTATTGAAAACTAAATAGGTTAACAATTTAGCGCTCGTTTACAAATGCGTGTATCATAGACCTGCAAGATTATTGATTGGCCTCGAAAGACTGTTACGTGTAAAGAACAATGGTGATACAGTCATCGCTCGAAGTGGTCTGCTGGCATTATGTGACAATCCTCTAAAGCATACACACTTTTGTATTATTAACCACAAAAATATTTATTAACCTGTGTGCAGCAAACATGCTGTTGCTGGCATAAGGCCTAAGTCTGCAATATGGTGTTTAATGTCAACCTAATGCATATGTTCAATTGCATTTCACTAGACAACGGCCATTAGAAACTCACACATTAGGACTCTATAGACTAACGTAGACAATGGTCATCAGAAACTCATACGGCAGGACGCCAAAGGACTAACGCTAGACAATGGTCATCAGAAACTCTAACGTCATGACTCTATAGACTAACAGTGGCCATTTGCTGGTAGACTCGCATTAGGTGTGCATTATAAAGCGCATTAGACTGGCATTAGAAAGTGTAATGATTCTCATGTCTAAAGACATTAGCCCCTTTATTGAAAGACATTAATTTTTTTTATAAGTGTGACACAATACGTCATGAAAGTTTTGGTGGACCTCGGCATAAAACACTTTCGTGCTAAAAAAGGGAGAAAGAGAAAGATAGAAAGCTGTGTGAATTGAGGCTTGCCCGTCGCCATTGCGCGGGTTTTTCGCCTATTTCTGCCGTCCACATGTCCGATCATGACTCTCCCCTCCTCCTAGGTCCTAAACCGCTAGGCGAGCGGGGGTGACGTTAGCCTCCCTCACCCGGAGCCGGATCTCGGCGGTGGCGCCGCGTGCGTGTCTCGCGAGACGTTTCGCGCGCGGCGGGGAGATAGACTGTCTCTGGACATCGTAGCGTAAGCCCTGTTTTTCTTCCCGTCCGTCGGCCCCTTTGTTCTTTGGGTTCGCTTCGGACAGAGTTCGCTAATGGTGCCTTGCGCTAGCGGCGAGTGCTCACCTTACGTTGTCCCTTCCGGACGCTTGGCCGAAGAGCGGTGCAGTGTGCTCGTGTGAGGTCATACTACGACGAGCCGCACTTATCGAAAGCTAAAGCGAACGGAGTTTGCCCTCCCTCGAGCGATCGGACCCTGTGATGGTTCATCGTGAGGGTACGCAGCATGGTCGTAAGGAACCTTTGCCCTTAGAGTGCATTCAGACGACGGACTGAATCCAGATTTGTCGTAGACGCGGACGGCTAAAGCGCAGATAATCCACCTGCAGGCGCATCCACGCGACAGACGGTGCCCTAGGACAGAACAGCCGGATTACTCTCGACCGCTAACTCGGCGCTCACCTGTGCCCCCTGGCAGCAGACCGGTTTGAGAGTATTCAACAACATGGAAGCCGACAGAACGCGAGCTCGCCGAGCTTTGTCGAGTGTTGTCAAGGGCTGCAATTTGTTTCGTTGAAATTGGTGTTGTTGGCGGAATGGATGAATGAAAAGAAGGATCTGCTTTGCAGAGAATTGCTGGAGACTGACTTCGCTGCTGTCACGCACGGGGCCCCGCATACGAAGGGAGGACACAGTGATGTGCCGATATCGGCAGTTATTTTTTTCTTTTGCGGATAACAGGTACAGCGATGAGCACTGTTAGGGTGAACACGCGAGCGCATGGCCGACGTAGAATCACTAGAAGAACTTCAGAGTATCGCATCTGTTTTACGCGCGCCGCCGCCGACGCGATTGGCTTACCCGCATCACGTGACCTCTCGCTGCCATATCCCTTCCAAGCGCATTGGTGCAGGCGCGTTGAATGCAGAGCGCGGCGGCCGGACATTTAGCAGTACCATGGTCCCTAGAAGTACTTCGTCGCTTTTTTTAAACGCGTCATGCAGATACCAGAGAGTAGCTCGCCAGTAACCGAACGTTGCTGGTGAGCTACTCCGGGAATCTCGTATATTTTTGCATTCTGTGTGGGAAACATTAACGTCAAAGAGCGTCGTTGTACGTGGCTGCATAGTTGGCCGCGGAATGAATTCGCCCCCCTCGAAGAACACTCCTTTCTGTAGTGAACTACACAAACTTTGCTGGAAAAGCTCTCATGCAACAGGATACTTCACCTTTTCTGTTCGCTATGTTCAGCGAAATTGAAAACTACATACTACATACCTTTCTATTTGCTCGGCTGTTTATATATCGATCTGTCGATCAGATTGTGCATGCATTTCGAGTTATAAGCGTGTCGCGCACTAGAGCGAAATCGAAGACTTATTAAAATAATAACTGTTTACTGTATACCTTGAAGGTCATTGTCGCATGATCATTTGCCACTGCGCAAAACTTAAGCGTGGAACTCTGTTGTTAAACTTTGTAGAAGGCAATGTAATTAAGCGTATCTTATTTTTTTAAATGTTGCTAATGCTGCATTGCGCCGAGCGTACCCTTACAATACTGTTTAGTGGGTGAGAAATTTGGTCAGAGCAAAAAAAAAAAAAAAAAAACAATCGGCTTATCCTCCCACGCATTGAGGGAATCGGTGTCATGCGAGCCCCAGATCTATATACATACTGTGTTGCAGTAGCATGCGCGTTAAAATTTCGGGATGTGCTATTTCTCATCAAAATAACGTAAAGCACTGCGCCAAGGAACAAGAGTGCATTACGAAAAAAAAGTTGAAATTAAAAGCAGTGCAGAAACCGAACCCCAGCTGTTTACGCGCTGGCAACGCAAAAAAAAAAAACTTTGTCGGAACACAGCAAAATATTCGCAAATGCACTGAACGTTGGGAATTTTAGACAAAAAATAAAAAAAGCGATTATATTGACAAAAATAGGAACTGAAACAACTGAGTAGTGACGTCAATCACTTTCGATGGCCTATTTCCTACCTATCTGTTAGGAAATGACAACGTATTCCCAAATAAGATGCACGTTACCTACCGCACGCCGATTCGCCCGTGCGTTCGGCTGCTGGCGTTCCGAACCGAGACAAATACTTCACGCACAACTTCCACTTACCGTACACACACCACTTCTATTACAGATAACACCCAGCTGAACAGCAAGCATGGTGCGCAAGTAAGGTATGCGTCAGCGATCACTCGAAGGACGCAATGGCCCGCGATGTTCGATAATGTTCTCGAATGCGCTATGAAGTGAACCTTAGCACCTACTGCAAAGCTAGCGCAAACAGTTAACATTCACCAAGTGTCGAAGTAAATGGCATCTCGCACGGTCATTACGCTAATGCAACTATACAGCTCCGGACCTTGCGACACACCCGGCCGTGAAACGAAAAGAGACCGATGAAGCCACGAAGAGTGTTCGCGAGCACATGGCAACATTCGCTGCACGTTTCATTAGCTACACTGCTTACCGCGCAGTCGATTCATGACTGTCGATGGCTCGAAATCACTTTCTGATATCCTTTTGAAGAAGCACATACACACATATTGAAGTTACGCCAGCGTAACACGGCATCGAGGCGAAACGATCGGTCACTTCTCCACACAGGCTACCAACGCGCCGGATGGTCCGGAAGGGAAATGGCCGCCGCCGCCCAATGTTGCCCGCGTGCAGCGTACCTTTGCGGTACTCTGAAAATTTTCCAGTGACTCTAGGCCGACGCACGACCTCCTCTATAAACTTTATAAAGTTTATAGAGGAGGTCGTGGGCCGACGGCACTGTCAGCGCCGCGTAGCGGTAACGGTTGGAAACATTGCGCATGCGCAGCATGTGCTCTGCGATACACTCTTTCCACTGCACGCACCACGTCATGGGTACGCTTGTTGTGGATACGCTTTTGTGCGTGCGGTGGAAAGAATATTTCATAGAACGCATGATGCGCATGTGCAATGTTTCCAGCGATAACCGTTACGCGGCGCCGACACTGCCATCGGCCACGCGCTCGCGTGTTCACCCTAACAGTGCTCATCGCTGACCCGACAGTGCACATTGCACTGCTGCACGTTATGTTTCCTTCTGTCGGTTCGCATCTTAGCCTTAAAATCAGTGTTCTAACATGAGCAGTGTTCTGAGACAACCGCTTTCGGCGACAGCGCCACTTTGCCTGCCGAAGAATGCCGAGTGTGCAATGATTAAAGGGACACCTTACCCGCTACTCTCCAATCTGCGAATCAGTGCGCAATAAAAGAGATACATATCTGAAAGGTGATCGTCTTAGAATACGGCCCCAGAAATAAACTTAACTAAGCACTAGCAGAGCTGAAATCAACTGCGATGACAGCTGTACGGCTCGAGCAGAAGAAAAGTGTAGTGGTTGCCAGCCTGTTTATCCGCTAAAGCTGTGGTGTTCCGCCGCCAGAATCCCGATGTGAAAAACAGGTTGGGCTCATCCGTCCGCGAGCCACGGGGACACAGCGCGGATGAGGAGAATCGCTCAAGCGAAGTCACGTGACGCGCCGTCCGCCCCGCCACATCCGGATTTGGTCCGTCGTCTGAATGCACCATTATAGGCATGTCGCTGTGAGCCATTGCCCACGGAGACGTGCTAGCGGCGCTCTTTGTTCTGTATTTTCGCCCGTGGCGTGATTAAGCCTCTGCTTTTCCCGCCGCCTCTGGGAGCGGGCGTGGTACGGTTTTGTGGTGTTGCCGCGGGCAATAAAGTGTTGCGGATTCCGAGAGTAGTACTCTGCATTTGTCGCGCTGCGCTCGGCGCCTTTGTCGCCCGAACGCACGTGTGCAGCAGCGCGCTAGTTCGGGCGAGGCGACGGGAAGACGCGGCCCTGTAGCTCCCTAAGTCCGAACCCACGCCAATGGCCGTACTCTGGTGAGATACGTGCACACTACAAAGTGCAAGAAAGAGAAAGAGGGAGATGGAGAAAGAAATAGAAATAAACAGAGAGAAGATAGAAAAGAAAGAAAACAAGGAGAAATAAAAGAGAAACAAAGAAGACTTGGCACCAGTAGCGCGAAGCAGCCTTAATTCCTTCCATCGGAGTATTTCACCCATCGATAACGCCACCGACGCCTCCACCGCATTTTCTGCGACACGGGCTCCTTCAAGCTGTGGCCTTAATATTTCCAAAGTCTGGGTTGATATCGACTGTGAATCAGCTGTGGCGCATAGCCGATAACCACGGGCCGCGATACGCGGGTATGTGCCGCGCATGATTGGTGGAAAGAATTGCATGGCGTACGTGACAGGCAAGTCACCTAATTCATACCGTGACTCACGCATGGCGTTCGTCATACACTCGCCTCCTTCTATGCCAATTTTGGTGTATACTAAGTCTAGTAGACAACCACAGGAGTGCCAGGACGTAGGCGGCTAAAAAGCATGAGTAAGCTCGAGCTTCGCCTTCAATAGTAGAACACGATAGCGTGATCCGGCCCCGTGCGCATCGCCTTCTCAATTGCTAGCCTGCTTTCGATTCTCAGTGAAGTCCTCAACCGTATGGCAAGGAAACGAACGTCTGTGCGCGTTACATTGGCCATGTCAAGCTATTGTAGGATGCCTACTGTAAGTACTGTAGGCAAGTGCCCACTACGCGTTCGTAAGGTGCCATGCGCACTTTCCTGATTATGTTGCTGATAATAGAGAGTTTTCGAATAGGGGCCCCCAATCGTTTTGGGGCCCCAAAGAGATAACGTCGAGACCACTGCGCATGCGCAACACCCAAACAGCGTTTGGGTTTTGCGTTGGGGATGCTATTTCTCGAATTTAGCGGGAGTCCCAAAGTCATCCCCAGAGGCTTTGCGTCAAACAAGCTTGACGGCACCCACTGAAGCGACGGCTCTTGGCCAAGACTAGCGCCGCAGACCCTATTCGAAAACTCTTAGCTCCTGCTGGACCCAAAGCGAGCACCCGCAAAGGGCATTGGGGCCCCAAACCTTTGGGGCCCCTATTCGAAAACTCCCTAATGATGACTAATTATGCCTGAATTCTTTGTAGTGGGTGGGCATTTAAAACACCCACACGTTGTGCAATTCACATCCTTTGAAGCTTGGTGCGATTCTACGCTTCTGCCATGCATTTTTACATGCGTTAAAGACACTCCTCCCACTACATGGCATTCATATTGTGTTTTTTTCCGAAGCAGTTGCAAGCAATGACGTGGCTCTGGTGTTGAACACCTGCTTGCCCCGCAGAAGGCTTGGGTTCGATTCTCACTCGAACCAAAGATTTTTTATTAGGCATCTTTCTCGATTTTTCGGTCCCGGACAACGCTATTTTTTCCTCACAACCAATCACGCCGACACCGACACTGGAATTCCTGCGAAACGAGCTCTTTAACGCTATTTCGTTAATAGATAGGCGGACGGACGGACGGATACGGTCAAAATGCCTTTGGTTCGCTGAGAAATGCTGCGCCTTTAAATGTACGCAGAAATAATTAACCCATAAACAAACGAGCTGTTAGCTTGCTTGTTTATGTTTATGGAAGACATAAGAAAAGGAGACATGAATTTGGTCGAGGTTACGCATTGGAATATGAAATGATGAGCTGAGTACTTAGCTGGGCTTAAAGGAAGAAAGATGTGTGCAAGTGTTTGAATGTCTGCGCTGTTGCAGCGCCACAGTAATGGCGCGGTGACAACACTACTGGCTATAATGCGTAAAGAAGACAGCGTCAGGTCATTAATGTGCGGTCATTCAATAATATTGGCCAGCCTTTAGAGAAACTACCACTTCGCTGTCTCTACTTTTATTTGTTATTTAGCCAATCCTTTATTGTTGGGAACGCGTCTGAAACGAAGCTGATGTTCCAACACTTGGCTGATTAAACGAACGGAGGTTTATGTGGTGTGCTGTTAATACTCGTACATTTGTTCTGATTATTGAGTCCCAGAGCCGATCACCATTTAATTTCATATGCCTTCACCGGGGCTCAAACTGTCAACGGCATTACAACCGCCAAATAAAGTGCTCGTAAATAAGTTTTTTAATGCGAATGAACTCTACGGAAGCTTTATCTTTCACTTGTAAGAACGGAATATTGGTATTATCTTCAAGCTTCAAAGGTGATTTCTCAGAACATCAAATTGGGCTATTCGAGTTACGCAAATTTTAGCATGCAACACTTCGAAGTATTTCAGAGCTTGTGCTTAGGTGCAAATGGTTCACATATATTGACTTCGTGAGAAATATACCTTGAAGTTACAAAAAAAATCCGAGAGCTCATATGATTATGACATTGTCCAGTCGTTCAGCAGGCGTTTTCTTGTTATTTATGACAACATTAATGACTCAACAATTTCGGCGGAGTGTATTGCGGAGTCCAAAAAGAGCAAAAAAATTAGTCTTAAAAGCTGAGTTCTTTAAGCTTTTCGTTTCGCCGGGTAGTGCGAGCAAGAATTATCATCATCATGAACGCGCTCGCTTCGTCCTCTTCAACTTCTGCTTCGCTCTCACAACACGTGCGCCGATTTGTTTGGCGCGGAATGCAATAGCTATGATGAGCGAGTCTGTTACGTGACTAAAAATCACGTAACATCAAGCAAGAACTAGTCACGGTACTAAAATAACGTAAGATCACGTAAGAACTAGTCACGGGACTAAAAACGTAGAAGTTACGTAACATTGCACAATATGATGTTATGTAACTACGTCTTACATAACACCACGTGACTAAACATTACATAACATCCCGTAACAGCTAGTCATGTGACTAAAACTCATGTGACATCAGGTAATAGCTCTCACGTGACTAAAACCACGTAACATCACGTGACTAGTCACGCCACTAAATCACATAACATCACGTACTACTACTCACGAGACTAAAAATAACGTAACACCGCGTACATTTAGTAACCTGACTAAAATCACGTAACATTACGTAACTAGTCACGTGGCTAAGAATCACCAATACATCACGTAACAACTAGCCAAGTGACAAAAATCACGCCATATCGCGTGACAACAAGTCACGTGGCATCTTCCCGCCATAAACGACGTAACAACTAGTCGCGGGACTAAATTCACCTAACATCACATAGTAGATAGTCACGTAACATGTTCCCGCCAGAAGCATGTGACAGCTTGTCACGTGACATATTCCACAAAACCACGTCAGCTAGTCTTGTGACTAAAATCACGTGACATCAGTAACATATAGTCACGTTACTGAAATCACGTAACATCACGTAACTGCAACATTACGTTTCACACATCAGGTGGAACGGTGTGTAAGTTATGCAAGAAGTTCGGTGAGCAGAATGTATAACTCCGCGCATATCGCGGTCGGCTTTCACCGTTGTAAACGCTCGCGCGCGCCGAGCACGAGCCTCCGAGTGACGTGTCGCGACAGGCTGCACACGAAATACAAAAAAGCTGGCGAAGCTTGCACTACGGCGCGCAAGGCTTAAAACAGCGTAACTGGACATATTCTAAAGACTAATCTTGTTGTTTCTTGGCCTTGGCTAGGTGATGCATGTTGTTTCTAGGTTGATTCTAGGTTGTTGCTTGGGTTATAGCTAGATGATGCTAGGTTGTTTCTACGTTGATTCTCGACGCACAAAGGTTCGAGTTAAAGCACAGACAGTCACAGACACGACACGGATGTCCAAACTGCAGAGACAGAACCTCGCACTGAAACCAAGCGTTACACCTTTTATAGATCTACGGGCACGTCGTCGTTTGCCCAATTTCTGTGGCACATACCCGTTTATGAGGATGATAGTTTTTTGACTCACCGGACAAGGAACGATTTGCTAAACAGCTTCGCTGTTAAAACGAAAGCAAATAGACACTAACCAATCCAGCCGCACAATAACATGCGTGTAACGGCGTTTGTTTGTAAGGCCCAAAACGTCTTCAATTACTACTCGCCGCGAAAACGAAAAGAAAATTATATTCTGGGTGATAAGAACATTGAACAATTTTTTTATGCGAGCACATCTACTGCAAAACGTTTCGCTATCCTCCACAGCGTTGCACCTGGTGTCCTGAAACGGAGTATAGTCATGTGACGTGTTCACGCCATGAAACACGTAACTAGTCATTTGATTGATATCATGTAACCTCACGTAACGGCTAGTCACGTGACACCTTGCCGCCAGAACCACGTAACAGCTAGTCACGTGACATGTTCCCGCCAAAAGCCATGTAACAGCTAGTTACGGGACTAAAATCGCGTAACATCATGTAATAACTAGCCACGGGACTGCAACCACGTAACATCGCGTAACGTGTTCGAGTAACTTGTAACGAGTCGCGTGACATGTTCCCGCCAAAACCCACGTGGCACGTGCGTATTGTGGGAAACCGGCCGAAACCGTAGAAGAATAGCCAAGTCTAGCCATACTTAGTACTAATAGCAAAAACGTTGCATCACTCGCAAAAGCTTGGCATTACTATCAAAATTTAGCTAGGCCTAACACTAGCTCCGCGGTTCGTTGCAGCCTTGCTCTACTAGTGCACTTTTTGTAGCCTTAGCTACACTGGTCGAGCCGGAGCGGTTTCGCGTGCACGTACAAGAGCCGTGCTGCGCATGCGCGAGCAGCAGTGGCGCCGCCGCCGCCGCCTCTCTGGTCCGCGCACTCGGCGTGCCTTCTTCACGAAGAGACGCAGTGCAGTCTGGGTAACTTCGCCGGCGCGGAATGCAGCATCTCGCATCTCGCGCCGGCTGCAGCTAGCCACCATAGACGGGGCGCGCTGACGGACGCGTCGGTCGCACCGCGCGTCGGTGTTAGCGTAGCGTCGCTGTGCCGAGCGTGCGTGCGCGTCGACGTTACGCTGGAGTATATTAGCCCCTTAATTTTGCGTGCATACGCAGACGTATAAAGGCTGTTTCACATGCCGCGATTGCGGCGAAGAAAATCGCTCGGTTTGCTCTGTTCGCAACCGCCGCTAATGGCGGTTTCGTTTCACATGGACTGCGAATGCTCTGCGATTTTCGCTCTGCGACTGGCGCGGCGTGCAAAGCTGCTTGCTGCCGTTGTTTGTGGCATACACTGCATAATTTGCGAATGTAATGTAACAATCTGTGCGTTATGATATTCTTAACTTTTCATCACCGGTAGCGACGAGCACGCGTGGTTTGTCATTTAAAAACACTTTCCATTGTAAATTCACTTGAGAATACGCAACAACGGCCTTAACCAAAACAAACTCCTTGGAGCAATTTCGACGTCTCGGCCGGGTTGGCGCAATTTCGACGGGTCTCGACTGAAAAATCACTCCGCCGCTGCGAACAGAGCGAAAAATTTCCAACATGTTGGTCGCTCGCCGCTGACCGCTGCGGCGAGAGAGATCGGCCTTTTTCGCTGCGAGCGAATTCGCAGCCTGAAAATCGCTCTCTTTTGTGTCATGTGAAACGGCCTTAAGTGGGGGTATACATATAGCGAAGAGAAGAAGGAGGGAAATAAAAACGGAAGGAAAAGGAGGTTAGCCATTTGTCAGACCGGCTGGCGGGCGTTTGCCAGTGTGGTATAGCCATGGAGAAGGAGAGCGCAAAGGCTGCTAAGCGGCGCAGAAAAGCGGAGAAGCTTAACAACCAAGAGAGCTAAGAATAATCAGCTGAACCTTAGCTAACGCAACGTATATGCTGATATAGCCGAGCTAAGCCATTGCAAATATTTTTCCTTCGTAGCTTGCAATGGAGCGCGGTGACAAAAACTCGTCATGGGAACGGTTGCCAATAACACGTGTATGAGCTCAACAACATTTTACTTCAAGAAAAGTCATTTGGGCTACTGAAATATCACTTTACTTCACAGACTTATTTGTTCATATCTTGACACTTTCATGGTATGGCTAATCGCGTTCGAATGTTGAAAGTGACACATGCCTGATCTCAATACTAAATGACAGTACTGAACTGGTCATGGGGATTACTGAAAGCTTCGAAGTACTGGACTTAACGCGTCCAGTACCTGTTGGACAAACTGAGCCTACGGCGATTTGAATTTGTTGGTGCACGTGTGAAGTGCGTGTAACGACGATTGAAGCACTATTATCATTGCTTCGTTCTCTTATGCCAGCTTCTCAGTCTCAGTCTCAGTTCAGAGTTCCTCTATTATCTTTGACTTGCATGGGAGGCAGCAGTGTTGTGCAACCTTACGCGCATATTTTGTATGCTAACCTCTTCTATATTTTCATCTCTTAATCCCTTTCCCCCAGTGCAGGGCCTGACGCGAGTCTGGTTGACCTTTCTTCCTCCGCCTTGCACAATCCGATGTGCATGTATTTGTGAGCCGTTTTTTCCTGGCAGGCAATCTAGTTTTTTGCGGCCCCTTCACGTCCGTCCATTGTTATCCTTCTTGGCTTCAGATGATGCGTCCAGCATTGTTTCTCGCCGAAGATTCCACCGAAATGGGAAGAAGCCACGTCGAGACGAGGCTCTCCGCATGCTTTCAACCTGATTAACATTGGGCGTCGCGCGAGTGATTCCGGTCGAGACATCCACTTTCAGCGTTGCCGAATCTCCGACGTGTGCACTAAGCGCCTATGCGCGGGCGTACAGGACTTACCATCCTCCATCTCGTAATGCGACTTGGCCATAAGCGGCTTTCTTGGTGATTTTGACTTTCTGCCAATTGTTCCTCCGTGCGACCGAGCCAGAGATAGCTCTGTGCGGAATGGAACGACCCTTCCTCTTTCTGCATACCTGGCACTGTCTTGCCATCACTCTTAAAAGAAGCTTTTACAGCGAAAGGTGTTATGAGATCACAACAAGGGCCGTTTTTGGCGCCGTAGTTGTCCGCCGCCGCCGCCGCCGCCGCCGCCGGTGTCCGTAACCACTATCTCGCGAAAAAAGAAAAAAAAAGATATCAGAAAAAAAATATACAGGATGGAACGAGGTTCGAACCTCGGCCCTCTGCGTGGTAGTCATGTATTCTACCTCAGAGCCATGCCGGTGCTTGAAACTGCTTTGCAAAAACACCCTCTTCAGGCTTCATGTCGGGAAGGGACCACATTAAGATATGTAATGTAGTGTGGTAGAAGAGTAAATAACCACGCGTCATAGAATGCAGATTACGCAACGAGTGGGTTGTTGAATGCTTCCAACCCATCACATAGGGCTCTCCCATAATTCTTCATCGTCATCAGCCACAGCATCAACAAAGTGCATAAAATGCCTTACTGGTGTTAAGCGGGTACGAGGGTTCTCCGCACAATGACGAAAAATTGTATAGTGGCTGCTTCCCTACTTCACCAAAATTATGATGATTTATAGCGTAGTGGGTTCCTCGCCAGTGCACTTCTATTGGTTGCCAAGGAAGCCGATAAGGCTCCCATGAGCCATTTCCTCAGGGTCTAGCTCAATAAAGTTAATTCTCTCTCTTTCTCTCTCTCACGTTAACGTATGTCATAAAGCGTGGTAGCGGAGGTAAATAACGACCGGGCGTCACAGAATGTGAATTACGTAACTAGTGGGTCGTTTAAAGCTTCCAACCCATCATAAAGGGCTCAGCCATAATTCTACGTTATCAACCGTCGCATCAACAAAGTGCGCACAACGCCTTACAGATGGCACCTCGCTTCTTCGCAGAATGACGGGTAATGGCGTGATGGGTGCTTCCCAACTTCACAAAAATTATGATTTGTGGCGTAGTGGGGTCCGTTGCTAGTGTACTTGTATTAATAGCCACAAGAGAATCTATAACGGGCTCTAGAAATGCCGCTCTTCCAGCTTTCGCTGTGACTGTGCTGCCGCATTCCGCGTAGGCGTGGCGTTTTTTTAGAGCTCTTGGGACTCCAGGAATATGTCGCTGCAAACACCACTATGAACATTAGCTTGATTTTCTCGCGTAAAGCTTACCTCTACCTATCGATATATTCGGCTACCTCTGTAATTGCTCAGTAGGAAATCGGTCGGTCGGTCGGTCGGTCGGTCGGTCCGTCACTCACTCACTCACTCACTCACTCACTCACTCACTCACTCACTCACTCACTCACTCACTCACTCACTCACTCGCTCGCTCGCCTCACTCACTCACTCACTCACTCACTCACTCACTCACTCACTCACTCACTCACTCACTCACTCACTCCTCACTCACTCACTCACTCACTCACTCACTCACTCACTCACTCACTCACTCACTCACTCACTCACTCACTCACTCACTCACTCACTCACTCACTCACTCACTCACTCACTCACTCACTCACTCACTCACTCACTCACTCACTCACTCACTCACTCACTCACTCACTCACTCACTCACTCACTCACTCACTCACTCACTCACATCACTCACTCACTCACTCACTCACTCACTCACTCACTCACTCACTCACTCACTCACTCACTCACTCACTCACTCACTCACTCACTCACTCACGCCAGGTTAAGCACACCATTCAAGCCACATTTTGCCTCTCCTTTGTTGCACAAAGCCAGCAACAAATCGCGCTTTGCAGGAGCACAAGGCAGATGTCATTCAGTAATGAATGAACGTAGTTCGGCTTACACTCTCAGAGAAAAGGGCGTATGCGAGGCTTTTGTTCTGCCACATACTTTCCTCCTCCCCTGGTCCTCGCTCGCATCCGCAACACCCACGCAGCCCCAGTTACCAGCAGAGTCTTGCTCCTGACGAGGGCGATCACCTTATGCTGGTTCAACTCTTGAGTCCGGCAACGAAGACGCCACTGCTGGGCCATCATCAGTATAATTTTCCTCCGTGAAATTTTCGAAAATTGGTCGCACCACTAATATAGAAAGAAGTCAACATTTTCCCTTCAAAGTGGTTATTGGTTCCTTGGATGACGGGCTTGAAGTCTTGCTTTAGCATCACTAGCCTCACGTTTTTCTGGCTAAAACGTTTTCTCATTTTTATATTGGCTTTGAAAAGGACGAATTTTTTGTGAACTAAGAAACTTTTCTCCACATCGATTACATTAGTTTTGTTCTGCAAACTGATGGATGACACCCATTCCTTTAAAACAGTTACGTCAGCTTCTGGCATCGCTCAGAATTGATGTGCCATACATTAAAAGCATGCTTCGACGATAGCAGCAAGCCGTGCAAAATATTCACATGATTGATTTTCCCTGCCGACTAAGAAAGCAACGCTTGTGAAATAAAAAAAGCTAAATAATTTACATGCTAACCCGCCAATGCAATAGAGATAACGATTCCTGGTATACAGGGTGTTTCAAGAAATGTGTAGAACCTTCTCAAAAAATCAGGAAAATGTGATATTTGCTCGGGAGTTCCCGAATTGCTTTTTCTGTAGCGGAAGCAATCTTAAGGTAGTTTAGGACATCATTTAGGACAGTAATTAAAAAAGTTACAATAATTAAATTTTAATTAGTGAAGTTAGGTGATTGTGTCAAATGGGAGAATTGCAGTTCTTCATGCGACGAATCCATCCGAGATTTGAGATTTGGAAAAAGTGTCCTCTAGTAATTGCTGTGGCGTAATGAAATTCAACGAAATGCAACGGCTTTCAACAGCGAAAGCCATCGAATTCGGTTGAATTTCATTACTTCGCAATTGTTACTACAGGCCGCTTTTTCGAAATCTCAATGTTTGGATGGGTTTCTGGCAGGAAGAACTTCAATTCCCCAATTTGACACTGTCCCCTAAGTCCACTAATTAAAAAGTTAATTAATTTACCTTTCTTAATTATTGTCTCAAGTAATGTCTCTAACCATCTTAGATGCCTAGCGCTACAGATAAAGTCATTCACTCATTTTGGACGTCTCAGAAGAATATGGCAGTTGCGTTCTTAATTGTGTCTGTTTAGGTTTTGCCATTGGATTTGGTTGAATTTCATTACTTCGTAATTTTTACTAATGCCACTTTTTCGAAATCTCAAGGTTGGGTTGGGTTTCTATCATGAAGAACTTCAATTCTCGCATTTGACACAACCACCTAACTCCATTAAATAAAAAGTTAATTAATTTAACTTTCTTAATTACTGTCTCAAGTCATGTCTCTGACCATCTTAAGATGCCTAGCGCTACAGAAAAACCAATTCTGAAGGCAGCAATCAAATATCGCATTTTCCTGATTTTTTAGAAGGTTGGACACATTTCTTGAAACACCCTGTATATTGTATTGTCCCAGGCAGCACACAACGTCGGGTCGATATTGGTTTTACAGCGTCTATGCGAGGCTCTATCTCGGCCCAATGTTGCCGGCAGTGAGCCATTATTGGCTGAGCCGTTGAATTTGGCGGGCAATACTGGACCGATTTTGCCGCCCTTTATCTGATATTGGGTTTTCACCGGCAATATTGGGCCTGGTTTGCCGCCGTCCCGCCGATATCGGCTGAGCCAATGGCTTTCATCGACAAATATTGGGTCGATTTTGCTGTTCTTCAGTCTATGTTGGCTGTGCCGTTGGCTTTCATCGGCTAATATTGGGCCACTTTTGCCGTTCTTCAGCCGGCGTTGGCTGAGCCGTCGGCTCTCAGCGGCTAATATTGGGCCAATTTCGCCGTCCTACAGACAGTACAGAGCTCAGTCACACTCTTTTGCCTGGAATATTAGGCCTTTTTTTGCCACCCGTCTGTGCTCGACCTGATAGTCGATCCGATCGCTAAGCATTACCGAAATTCTATTCATTTATTCTGTGTATCAATCAGACGTCAAGCGCTCTACGTACGCGTTTCATTGCCGGAACATCACGCGTTCGCACTTCTGAGTAGTTTTGTTCATGTGCTTTTTTCTCTTAAACACGGAATACACTTGCAATACAATAGAGCATTAGGTGCTTGAATGTTTGTCGCCTAAGCTGCAGAAAGCCGCTACATGGATCGGTGTACTAGCACATATAAGAAAGTGCATGTATCGTATCGAGGGAATGCCGCACGTACGATTCGGGGCGCGAAGTATCGCCGACTGAATAGCCTGCATGCTCTTGTTACTTTCTGCTATTTATTTATTTATTTGTTTATTTATTTATTATTTACTTATTTTACTTTATTTCTTCCAACTCTGACCATTCGCTGTTATGGCTTACAAGTTGAAATCTATCAGAAAAATAACCTAATAAGGTTAAATGTAACGCCTTTAATTCCACATAAAGATAGCTTTTGAAACAAAATGTGACGCCTTATAGAATCAAGAGCTTTTTTGAAGTCAAGCAAAACTCCGACAGTGTATAACGTATTTTCGAAATTATTCAGTATTTCTTCTTTAACAGTCAGCAGTGTCTCTTCTGTGGACTTATTCTTGCAAAAACCATATTGATGGTTGTCAAGCGCCTGCTTTTGATCCAGAAATTGGGTTACCTGATCTTTAAAGTCAGTTCTAACACTTTTGAAAAAGAGGTAGCACAGATATTGGCCTGTAATTATTTAGGTCATTGAAGGAATAATTCACTTTTGTGCAAAATTGCTACTCTGGCTATTTTCATATTACCAGGAACAATCCCGGTAACCAGCGTGCTAATGCATATATGACAAAGAGGGGCACATAATATATCAGCATCATGAATGTAACCGTCGAGAAAATTGACATCAGAAACCGAAGAAAACCACGTCTCTGTAAATGCGAGAATGTCAAATTTGTGATCTAATGCATTCAAAGCCGTTTCTAATTCCATGCCCTTACCGCTCAAGCTCCTGCTATTCAACTTTGGCCGAGTGGCGGAATCGAGTGACGTGCCGACAAACAGAAAGACAGACCAAAATTTCTCTGTTTAAGAATCCCAAGAAAGACTATCGTCTTTAAAAAATTACACCATCTCCCGCTAAAGGGGACCATGAGGCGATGCGAAGCTGGAGCACTTGCACTATCGCGTTCCGTTGGCGTTCGTTGGGCATGCTACCGACCCGGGATCGTTATTAATGGTGTTATTAACGTTGTAGACGAAGGTGAAACGGTTAACGAAGGTCTTTATTGAGCAGCCTCTAGTACTTGAGGTGTGCACTTTGCTTTGATGAGGATGTCTTTGTGGTCGCTGGAGTGAACCGTGGGGGAATCTTGAAATTGGTTGAGACGTGATCAATGCATGTGCCGTGATGTCTAGCGCCCTTACTGTCTCCGTGAATGGTAGTTCGCTGCCCTCCGCTTAGCAGCTTCGTCTTGAGTGGACGCAATTGGGCTGATGCTGACGCGTGCTTGCGTTCAGCCCACTCACTGACGGGACTGTTGCTTCCATCACGCTTCATCGGAAGCACCAATGGAGTCAAGCGGAGTCAACCAAAGCAAGCGCTGTACTGAACGCGCGCTGCGCTCTAACCGCTTAGAGGACGAGAGTAGCGCATGCGCCGCGAAAGCAAAAGCGAGAACGCAGGAGAAGCGCAAGCAGGTGCTGTAGAGAAGTGGAGAGAGTAACGCGCAGCTGTCGGAGAGAAGGAAGGAGGAGAGGCGCGCATGCGTAGTGTGAGTGCGGACTACCACGGCGCGTGCGGATCACCACGCCGCCTTACATACACCCGAGCAAGAGATGCGTCGCATCTAAAATGCGGTTCCAGTGTGGCGTACGCAAAGTTGCAACAAGAGATGCATTCAAAATTCAACGAACGCCCATTCTCCACTGGCATGCCAATAGACGACATGCTGGGGGGAACGCACACCATTGTAGGAGGCTGAGCCGTGCTCCGAAGAAGAGAGAATTAGCATTTTTTTAGTCTTCAACCGCTACCTACCCCCCTCGTTCAGCGTCATTGTCGCGAAACTCGCTTGACCAGACAGGGTAAGGTATAGCCGTACCGACGGAGGAATAATCGTTGCTGCGGGAGCAGGTTTTTTCGCTGCGGCCAGTACAATTCTTCATGAAGTGTCGGTGTGTTCTTATTGCGCATTTCTTGTGTTCTTATCGCGTATTTGCTTTGGCCATCCTTTTGTGAGTATTGTGTTACTATGGTGCGCTTCCATTTTTTATTCGCTCGTGTTCTCACCGATCCAACGGACACGTAAGAGGTTTTCATGGACGATTCCTTTCTCTTACCTTGAGATTAGCATTGCGTACGTGCCTGTCTACCTTGTTAGATGCAGAGTTCATGGGATCTTGTGGTACCACTCGCAATGTTTTTCAGGTCGCGTGCAGTAGTTTATTCATGTATCTGGCCCGTGAGTTATCATTGAAAAAATTGTAGTTCCCGCTTAAAGGATAGCGGTAATTTAATTGGCAGTCATGTGTTGCGAATGCCTAACGTTTGTGAACCAATCGAACGTTATTTTTGGTGAACTTGATAAGCATCGGTGGGGAAGGGGGGGGGGGGGGCTCCTCTGCTACATTGTAATTAGCCCACGCGTATAATACATACTCTTCTGGTCTAGTTGCCACACTTAATCTCGCTTTTTCGCCGGGCCGCCTAACATTATCTTTGGTTTCTTCGTCCATCTTTAATCCCACTTTAACGCTTCTTTCGTTCACATCTGCAGTATTTTTTCGCGATTCGTCACCGTCACTGCTGAAAAGCGCGATATCGTCCGCAATACGCAAGTAGCTAAGTTATTGTCCGTTAATCCTTAGTACTATTTCTTTCCCGTTCTAGTTTTTTAAATATTTATTGTAAATCTGCCGTGAACAACACTGAATAGATTGTAACTCTTCGCCTGACGACATTCTCGATCAGGATTTTCCTGCCTTTCTTGAGGAATACGGCGGCTGTGGGATCGTTGTAGATGTTGGCTATGGTACATACAGATGTTTATGTACTCCTTTATGGCATAATTATTCCGGAACTGCTGGCGTGTGTTCGTTTGTGTGAATAAATTTGTGTTTATCACTTTGCAAATCTGTTGCTCGTTTATTACCCAGACGCATGCGTAGTTGGCGAAGCAGGCCTTTCATCCTTTCAGGTGTGTTGGAGGCAATATTGACTTTCCTTCTCGGCCTTGCACGGTTCCAAAGAATTCTGGGTCTCAATGGCGGCACACAAAGACCCCATTGCACCTCCTTGTAATTACCAAGTATTTTCCGAATACGGCGCCAATGGTAGTCGATGAATGCCGCTGGGCTGCGAATAGATTTTTAGGGGCGTAGCTCCTCTTAGTCTAACCTTCTCACGTCTCCGTTGTCCGGCGTATCTCCCGGCAGCCGGCAGTAAACTGCAGTGTCTGTCCGGTGGTGGTGGTGTGCGGCGTGACCACCCTTACTGCGCATGCGCATACCCTCTCCACACCCTCCTCTCCACTCCCCCTCACCATTCCCAATGTCCTCTACCCCTCTCCCCTTTCCCTCTCCACTCACCCTCTCACCTACCCCTCCCCCTTCCCCTCTCCCATACCCCTCCCCCCTCCCCCTCTCCCCTCCCCCTCTCCCCTCCCCCTCTCCCCTCCCCCTTTCCACTCTTCCTCTGAAACGCGGGCTAGACATGCCGAAATTCTCTCTTGCGCAACGCCGCGATGAGCTCGAGCGCATGCGCGTCCCCTCCCCTTCTCTCTCCTCTCTTACGCTGCCCCCCCTCTCGCCCGCCTGTCGACCGCGTTCCCCGCTCGCCCTGTGAGAATTAACGGCCAGGCTAGATGGAAGATACGACGCGCGTAGCGTCCCTCTTCGCGTTCCACGACGCGAAGTCGGTAGCATAGGCCTCCAACGCTCAAGTTTGCGCAGCGCCGTCCGCCGCCCCAGCGGAGAGAGGGGAAAACTCCGGTAGCTGGGACGGGTCGCTCTTGCTTGGTTTTCCCATCGCGCGCGCGGAGAACGTGCTCCCCGGGGCTTTTATCTCGCATTTTTCACGCTATGGGTGCCGTTCCTTCGTCGTACTCGAAAGCAGGCACGCAGTCCTGCTGCATTGTGAACTTTCACAAAAGTTTAAAATGTCGAAGAGCCGAAAACTTCCTGTGATGTTCTACCGTTTCCAATGCAAGCAGTCCGAGGAGCAGAGGCGTCAAGAGTGGATTATGGCAGTTCGACGCGATGCTTTCGCGGTCTTGTCACCTTGAAGCAGTTTTTGTCGTACACAGTATTACGAACTATTAACGGGGAGAAACGCGATGATCGTGCTCATTTGAAAGGGAAGTGCGTTTGTGAACCGAAGTTACAACAAATAGACAGCCGCTGTACGTTTTCGAGATTGCGCGCTGGCTTTTCCGAGTCAACCATTTGTAATGTTACAGCAGCGGAGCATTTGGGCTTATTACACCACAGTTTAAATAACGTACCGTGAGTACTAAGTGTTTAATTCAGCTGAGTGCGGTACATTTCCCGTCGCGGCTCCCTGTAAAGAGAATTAAGCTGTATGTTTGCACTGAGCGTTTATATTGGCCTTGCATGCGACACGCCGTGATTGCTTAGAAGGCTGAAGTGTTGCGCTGCTAAAATCGTGGCCATGGGTTCGATTCACGCATACAGCAGCTGCATTTCGATGGGAGCGAAATGCACTAACACCGGCGTACTTAGATTTACGTACACGTTAAAGAAACCTAGGTGGCCGAAATTAATCCGAATTAATCCACCACGGCGTGCCTCGTATTAATGTCATGCGTTCGGCACGTAATAAAAAGCCTTGCATGCCGCTTTGGAAACGAGCTGAAAAAAGAACCAAGGTGGCAATTAAATTTTCGATGGCTTCGCGAATTCAGATGCGCTTATTATTGGGCACAAATCTCGGCATAATCATAAACATGCGCGATCCCAGTGGGTATGGTATAGTATCAGGGGCGTAGCCAGGAATTTTTTCGGGGGGGGGGGGGGGGTCCAACCATACTTTATGTATGTTTGTGCGTGCGTTGTATGTGTGCGTGTACATATACGCAAGCGCAAGCAAAATTGAAAATTTTCGGGGAGGGTTTGAACCACCCCTCCCCCCCCCCCCCTCGGCTACGCCCCTGTATAGTATGATGCTGACCAAGCGAGCTGTCGAAACGACCAAAGCGACATTCGAATAAGCGAACACGGTGCGTGATCAGGCGTCGATATTATTCGAAATGAAACACGCCTCTGCAAGAAACATGCATCGTCGAAGTGGGCATGAATATTTATTTATTTTTTGTTTGCGTATATCATTATGCTGTCAAAGGAGCTCTAAAAAAATCCAAGGCGACATTAAACTTGCGATCCGACGTTGTTATCATTCGATGCAAACCTCGGCAAAAGTGAAACTCCCACGAAACTGAACACTGCGCATTGCGATGCAGCCAGTGACTCAACAGGGCAGATGTAAATTTATGCTCTTCACACTGAGCTCGTAATAAATTTAAAGCCGCACGACAAACTTGGCATCCAAGCAATTGAAAAGTTATCAATAGAAAACGCACGCGAAAGCGTGCTGGATGGTTGCTGACAGCTCCGAGTATACACGACTGCCGCAACGAATGTGCGTTTTACCGGTAACATAATTACAGAACTCGCGCAGTCACCTCCCTACTCATGTCAAAGAAATGTGCCCGTTCAGCATCTGCACGCACGTAGCGCTCGCACAAACAGCATCGCCCTTGACGACCTGCTCGGTCCCGAAAAGGTGGTCGATCAACCGTCCTCCTCTGGTAAGATTCCCACCGTTAAAACGTTTTTTTCCGTCTAGATCTGTGATCTTTCTAAACCTTCAGAGCAAGCGACACGTGAAGCTGCACGTGCACGGCGAGCAGAGAACAGCGCGTGCAGGGTGCCTGAACGTGCGGAGACAGCGCAGTCAAAAGGCTGGTGTGGGGACCAAGGAGGTTAAAGAAAATTGCTGGAGTGGCGATTATTGCGCAATAGTGAAGCCGTGCCCACCAAAGGATGGCGGCTGCGCCCGCCATCTTACTAGGGGCACGATACACCATCGGCGTTTGGCGAAGGAAAGCGAGCGCTTTCCACGCACGCCAGAGAAGTTTAATATGGCAACTTTTACGGGTCAGATACTGCTGCAAGTGTGTCTTTGTGTTACTAGTTTTCATAAGTAAGCCTCAAAGTCATGGCAAATTTTATTGGACATCAATCGCCAATACTCCTCTCGACGGGTTACTTTTGTCGACAACAACGATCTTTTATTTTGTAATTAACGTAGCATTTACACTAACAGATCAAAGCCATTTGACCTTTAAGTAGGCACGACCAGAAAAGAGCATATTTCCGAGCTCTTTGGTGGGCAAAAGCTGGCTTCGCTTTCGCTGGCAAGGCATTTCGAGAGCTTCCACTCCAGAATTTTTTTTAAACCTCCTTGGTGGGGACAGGAGCGACCGGTTTTCGCAAGAAAGGCGGCGAAACGCGTGCGACGCAGCGCCCCCTGGCCGAGCTTGGGAGGCCTATGCCCAACGAACGCCAACGGAACGCGATCGTGCAAGTGCTCCGGCTTCGCATCGCCTCATGATCCTCCTACGCTAAGTGTAGAGAAGGCGTTACCGTCTATCAAGGACAAAATAATAGACAATTTTGTGCAGAGATCTTAAACACTTTGAATATTCCGTGATTTGAAAAGGGCCTTTGATTTGATCAAGCATGAGGTTGCCCTGTAGAAATTAAATCAGCATGGCATAAGAATCGTTTCCTTCAAGTTATTAAAGGGGCACTCCAACACTTTTTTTGAAGCGCCTACATCACTGCCGACTGCACCAACATGTAGTGGCGCTCGCCAGAACTATTGCGGGCGGAAATGACGAAGATGAGCGCTCGCCTATGATTGGATAATTGTAACGTTCGAAGTAATAACGGCGTCGCATCACAAAATGCGCTATTATTGGGTTTAGTTTTTCTTTAGCATGCTTTTTTCACTGAACACCAACTAGACCGAACGATCTTAGACTTTTTCAGCTTTAAAACTGCAGCGCCCGGCAAAGAATGCGCCGAACGCCAAGGCGCTGGAGGACACGCGCTGGGGACGCTCCAGGCGCCCTTGTTTGAAGAAATTGAAGGGAGAAAAATGTAAGACCATCGGTATAGACGCCGTCGCAACAAGAAAGATGACTAAAACTACAAAACATGAGAGAGGCGTTTGCGATCTCCCTCGTTTCGCACGTGCAGTTCACTCTTAGTGCACCACATTGTTACTATCGCAACGGCGTCATCGGGCAACATTTTATGCAAGCTTCCCGTACGTAGGATCTTTCAGTTCATTTCATTGGGGCGCCATCAAACGTCACAGGGCGAGTGAAATGTGGTCAGGTGACCCGAGGCCTGGAAGCTGTTCGAGTGACGTGTCGCTAGTGGGCTGACGCTCGACCTGCGTGAACTACGGTATTCGTGCTCTAGCGGCCGTTTAGTTCATTTAATATACACCGAACATACACCGGCGGCGGCGCGCCGCCGCCGGCTAATCTCGGAGGCCATGCCAGCGAAATCGGTATGGCGGGACAGGAGTGTATGAAAAACAGGACTCATAGACAGTAACATGTAAATTATGACATGCATGTCATGTAAGGCTTGATTTACATGACACGCTTTTTGAGCGCTCGCTGCCGTTTCCTTAAATGTATGATACCAAAATTGGTATAGCGTGACATGGTTGTATGACGAACATAAATGACTGGTTGTAACGTAAAAAAACCATGACAGCCATGCCACGTGCGGCATGACTTGCACGCCACGCTCATGGTGGGCTCGCAACCGTTTGGCTGGATATGGCATGCTTGCAGCAGCCGTGTACTTTCGTGAACAAATGTTTGCGGCGTGCGAAAAAAAGATATTATACGGCCATGGCACTAGAAAAGCCTGGGAAGTTTAGAGTCAAGTCCTCCGTGCCGCTCGAGCATCACCCGCCGACTTCGACGCGAGGTAGCTAGTTGAGCTTTAACCACTGTTAAGGAAGTTGAACTGCTCGCCTCGTTTTTTCGGCTCTCGCGTCATGCTTGCACTCTCTTTTTATAAGAATATCGACTTTAGAGGCGTATAAAACCTGCTGCACGAACACGTCCGTTCCGGCTTGATAAAACAGCCTTCCCGACGCGTAAATAGGTGGATAGCAAAACGGCGCGTCGTCTGCTACAGCACTTCCCTTTGACGGATCCTTCAAGGCTCAGCTTTTCGCTGCTTCAAGTTGTGTGCGGTTCGGTGTAGTCGGGGAGGAGGCAAGATAACTGGTAACAACCGCGTCGCAGAAAGTACGTGTTTTCTCCTCGATTACACTCAACGGCACACACCTTGAAACAGCGAAGAGCTAGGCATCGAACCGGAAGACGTCATTTCGCTATCCACCTATTGCAGGCGCCGAACTTTTGACAATGTGCCAAGTTCAGTTGAATTCAACCAACCGCGCAATGCTAACCGCGGTATAACGCTAGAATGAACGTTCGACAACGATGGGTAGGTCTCACGAACACGGGGAATCAAAACGCAAGGTTGTTTCAGCTACAACCGTTATTGGACTTTCACAATGCGAGAAGACAGCAAGTAATCATTACTGTAGTCGTTGCGTGCATGCGCCGCGTTACGTACTGATACATGTAGTCGAAACGAACGAAAGCGATGAACTGAGACAGCCAGAACAGAAGGCGAGACATTGCTATCAACTAGAACATACCTGATTCCCCTTACTGCGGTGATCCACGTTTGTCGCCTTTATTTCTCGTGCGACATGCCCGAGAACCGATACAGTTTCACAAGTGAATCGCTTGCCTTGGTGCCGTCTGCACTGTTGTGGCAGCCCACGACGCAGCAAAACTTCGGACCGCGGGGTCGCTTCTGCCAACGCGTAAATGCAGCTTTGCACAGCAAGCCTCTCGGTTCAGCGTACCAAGCTGAGGCGCATACAACGATTGTTTGTGTTGGGCCCTCTTTTAGGTTTACTTCGCCTAGGGTTATAACCTCGTGCAGTTTTGACCACCTGCATGCCTTGGTACGTCTTAATGCGAAGCATTTCTTAGCGAACCAGGCACTTTAGGTGTTCTATCCACGTGTCTATCTATCTAGCCGCCTACGTCTGGGCGCTCTCCTGGTCGTCCTCCATAGGTTGTAATATACCAAAATTTGCATAGCATAGCATGAGTGTATGACGAGCACGATTCACTGGTGATAACATGACTAACGCAAAAAAAAATTGGCAGATCCCACGTACCGTGGGAATCGATGTTATGCGAAGCATGCGCGAGATGGTGAATGTGGCGTAATTTTTCACATGACGCTAGAGAAATATGGAAGTGGTATACACACACTCAAATGTGAAGATTCGCATATCTATTATATAACAATTGTTTACAGTTGTGTAGCATTGGCAAGAGACACATGGGTGTTACCAATACCAGACGCGGTAAGCTGATATGAAGTGCTTATATTTATCAATACTGGATAGAGCGAATCCGAACAGGACAAAGAAGGAACACAGACCTGCAGGACAGGCGTAAGTCGCAACTAAGCTTCGTTCAAGATAGTTTCCCTAGATATATACACAGCCGAATGGCACGCGCGGGCGCACTGCACGTACGATTCAGTCACAGTTACCGTTGTAATGTTTATACTTGTCCGTTATGACGGACAACGCACGCACGTTTCACGAACCCGTGTGTATGTGTAGAAGGAGTTCTGGACAGTTCTCGAAGAAGGTCATCATCACCGTGATCAGTGAGCACCAGCAGCTGGACCGGACTTGTTAACCGGATCCGTTCGTGATCGCGGTTACGAGGGGTCTAAGTGTAGTGAAGTGCCATGTATAGTAGAGCTGGTGGAAATCCTGGATGCCTCTTACGATGAAATGATCTATGATGCCTCTTGTCGTGGACGTGGCAGCGAGGTCTTTGATGCCCTCGCCACATCCAATCCGTCTTTCACGTAATATAAGGACCAGGACATTTCGGGTCTTGATAAATCAATGTTCAAGACACCGGTAATGATGAGAGGCCTGGCTCTCTAAGCAGATTTATTGTAGGAAGCATTGACGCCAGTTTTTGCGTAATCCACGGGGTCCACGTTGCGGACCATGTGGACGAGTGGATGGTACTTGAGCATCTTCTATGGGTGTTTTGTCTTCAGTTTCCTCACTTTCCTTGCGTTCGCCGCGGTGGTGTAGCGGTTAAGGTGCTCGGCTGCTGACCCGAAAGTCGCGGGTTCGATCCCGGCCGCTGCGGTCGCATTTGGATAGAGGCAAATGCTAGATGCCCGTGTTCTGCGCGTTCTCGTTACACGTTAAAGAATACCCAATGGTCCAAATTTCCGGGGCCATTCGCTACGGCGTCTCTCATATCATATCGTGGTTTTCGGACGTAACACGCCAACAATTATTATTATTATCACTTTCCTTGCGTGTCAATGTGTGTGTTCGCGGTTACTGTGTTGGTTGAGACTCGGTGTCACCTGTGGCACATACCCGCATAACATTAGCTCTGGTTTACGGGTATGTGCCACACGTCACTGAGAGGAAGGGTTTCATGACGTACACGACGGGTATTTTGCGTTATTCATGTCATGGCCAGTGAATCGTGTTCGTCATACACTGATCCCCTGCTAGGCCAATTTTGGTATATTACAACTTATGGAGACGATCAGGAGAGCGCCCAGACGTAGGCGGCTAGATACATAGATAGATAGATATTTAGATACGTAGATAAAAACGGCCAAAGTGCTTGAGGTTCGCTAAGAAATGCTTCGCATTTAATACCTGTCGCGTACATCATGAAACCCTTTCCCTCAGTCAGCGTGGCACATACCCGCATACCAGAGTTCATGTAATGAGGGTATCTGCCACATGTGATAACAGCCTCAGGCAGGCAGGCAGGCAAAGAACATTACTATGCGGAGGCGGCGCTCGACCCCCCTTAGTCTCAATCAGCGCAGTAACCGCGAACGTACACATTGACACGGAAGAAAAGTGATAATAATAGTAACTGTTGGGGTTTTACGCCCCAAAACCACGATATGATTACGAGAGACGCCACAATGAAGGGCTCCGGAAATGTTGACCATCTGGTATCCCTTAACGTGCACTTACATCGCACAGTGAGCGTGCCTATAGCATTTCACCTGCATCGAAAAGGCCTGTATCGAGGCCGGGATCGAACCCGCGACCTTCGGGTCAGCAGCCCAGCACCGTACCCACTACACCACAGCGGCTGACGCAAGGAAAGTTTGAGAGCTGAAGACAGAGCACTCCTGGAAGACGCTGGGCTACCATCCACTCGTCCACGTGGTCCACAACGTCGACCACGTGGATTGCGCAAAAACCGGGGTCAATGCTTCCTACAATAACTCTGCCGAGAGGACCATGTCCCTCACGATTACCGGTGACTTCAGCATTCACTTATCAAAACCCAATAGCGCCTGGTTCTTAGACGGCTTGGATGTGGACAGGGCATCACAAGACCTCGGTGCCACATCCAGGACAGAATACATCCTAGATCATTTCTTCGTAAAAGCCATCTGCGGCGTCTACCAGCTCTACTATACCTTGCACCGTTCGTAGTAGCGATCAGGAACGGATCCAATAACAAGTCCTAGCCAGCTGCTGGTGCTCAGTGATCACGGTGATGATGATCTTATTCAAGAATTGCCAAGGACCCCTTCCACACTTGCACACGGGTTCGTGAAAAGGGCGTGCGTTCTCCGTCATAATGGATAAGTATAAGCATAACAACTGTAACACAACTCTAACAACTGTCACTGTGACTGTAACATCATGCAGTGCGCGTGCCACTCGGCTGTGTAGTCTAGGGAAACTTTTCATAATAAAGCTAAGTTGCGAGTAGCGTCTGTCCTGTGCATCTGTGTTCATTGTCCTATTCGAATTCGCGCTATCCAGTATTAAAAAATATAAGCACTACATATCAGTTTACTGCGTTTGGTGTTGGTAACAACTATGTTGCTGCTGGCACCGTTGAACAACTGTAAACAGCTGGTTATTTAATACATGTGGGACTCTTCAAAACATGTGTGTACGTATAACCATTTGTACATTTCTATAGCGTAATTCCGTAACGTTTCGCTCAATGTGAAAAATTGCGACAGAGTCACCTTCCTGCGCATGCTTCGCACAACATCGATTCAAACGGTACGTGGGATCTGCTGAATTTTCTTATTAAATAAATTTTATCATTCGGTTTGTGATCTACTACTTACTTTATAAAGTAACGGAAAAGTACGACGGTACTTTTTCACAATAACTGTAACAGGTTACTTTCGGAAACTCTGTAACTGTAACTGTAACAGAGTTACTTTTTTAGCTTAAGTAACTGTAACTGTAAGACTGTTACCTTTTACTGGTAACGTGCCTATGGCTTGTTCTTTAGTATACTCGGTTATTCATTGCTGTTAATTAAAGGGACCCTGAAACGGTTTTTTGAAGTTTTGTCAGCGTTTAGGCAGGGGCATCCCCAAATCATTCGCACCAGAAATTAAGCGACGCACTGTCTACCAAGGCCGCTACGGAATTATATCTATACCCTCCTCCTCATCACTGCCTTGCACCCTCAACTCACAGACACCCTGACATAGCCGGCGATCGCAGCGCTCTCATGAGCGCACTCGACGGTTTGAGCTTCGCCCAGTCATGGCCTCAGATATCGTGCGCCGACGCGCAACCTCGGAGGCCCAACAAAGACGAAGCTCGCGGAGTGGTTGATATCTGCTCCGACAGGTGCCGCCACATTACCAGCAGATCTTATTTTATTCTTCTATACGGCGACATCTGCATGCGGACAAACAAAAATAATTCGAGAACGATCACCGATAAGCGCAAACGCGGGCAATGTGGTTGTGTCTTCAGGGGTGAAGTTACAGCCACAAAAAACGTGGATCGTGGCGTTGAACGGATAGCGAGAGCGCGACGCTCATTGCAGCGACGAGCTGAAGGGATTCCGTTCGCCAGATGCCTCACGAACATTGCACGATGTCGCAGCTTTACAAGGTCACCAATTGCTAGAAATTGCTAGATACGTTGTACACAACACGGCTAGGGAAATTATTTATGTCCAGAAAAGAAACCTCGAGATAAACACTGTCGCTCAGCTCACGTCAACACGGAGTACGTTGTAACACAGGCAGACGACGCTCGCTGCCCACAGGAGGTTCAGTGACGTGTACTGGACATAACCAATCAGATGAGCCGCCTGCATGACGTCGCGCTTCCAATACGACGCGCACTGGAAGTGGGCGGTTTGAAAACGCGTTTGGCTGAGCCGCTGTGATCGGTGGCGATTCGCAGCTTCAAAGCCTTGTAATAAATTACACAGTTTACGCAGAGAGCTTAAATCGGTCTGTAATGATCCTTAGGACTTGCTCTACCGGCTCAATGTGTTCGTACAAAATCGTCAAAACCGTTTCAGGGTCCCTTTAATATGGGGATTGACTTCTAAAACAAACACAGAAAGCAACTAGAGAAGGTAAGCGTATAATCGAAGGTGCTCCACTCTTTCACCAGCACAGCATATTAACGTTTGAGAATATCTTATATAAACAGAAAGCGGAAATTGTATATCATAAATTGAAATCTACATGCTTGCATTTCACAATGCTTATTCTCGAGGTCAACATACATAGAGGTTTAGGCGCATAACACACTGCAGTGCAGGAATACGCACAAACTAAAGCTGGCGCATATGACCCCTCAACTGATCAATGCACGTCCCACAATTACCATTATAGTGCAAGAGAGCCACTCAGTAACTGCGTTTCAAAAGAAAATACACACATACATGCACTATAATGCTTCAAAAATAAATTTTTTCATGCCAGTGTCGCTCATGTTGTCGCTAAAATTGACGATATGAATACTTGTCCCAATTTTCTTAAGTGAATTAACACAGCAAGCTGGCCGAATGGTAAGTTAACATGTTCGGGTAAGCTGGCAGCACTCGCACTGTCCGTCGTCTGTGCCGTTCATTAAGTGAATAGTAATTGCAGGGTTAGGTATTCGATAAGTCTTGTATTTGCGCATATTCCTTGTTTCGTGTGTTTGAAAAAGTGTTATAATGCACGATTGTGATAAACTGAGTCTTGCAGGCAGGTCTCAAAGTAATAATGTTCTGCTGGCCATGTTTTGTTTATTGTAATAATAATTTGTTTAACTATAGCTGCTTCTTTGATGCTATTACTGTAAATTTTGTGCACATTAATTACGGCCTTTGTGCGGTTTAACGAATGGGACGTGTTACGGCACTTTGTCAGGCATTAATGTGCCTTTCTGCCAACCATGCCCAATACCCTACATGTATCATTAATGTACTGTATACACTGTAACTGACTGACTGAATAAACTTTCTTCTCCTATAAAACGCTGGATCTTGTCCCTGCATCCCGGTTCAATTAAGTGACTTGACAACGCGTGGTGATGCACACGCGGCAGCATGGCATGGCGAGTCAACGATGCGTGGCGGCGATAGTTAGGACACTGCAACTCTCAATTAATGGCGCCGCATGCCGAACGGTAAATAAGTGGACGTGTACCATGTGTGTCAGTGATTTAAACGTGGAAATAATGCGTGAGCAAGCGTATGCACTCGTTCGCCTTTCAGCGTGCAGGCGGCATCTACGTCTTTTAGCAAACACTTCGTCGAGAGTAACGCTCAGGGCTGTGTTCGTCCTCGGTTGGCTGGATATTTTCAATCACGCAAAACGTGCCCACGGCTCATGGGGCGCCCTTGCATTGGGCAAGCAACGCACCACACGAGCTGTGCCAAAGAGCGAGGCATCCGGATGACCGCTACACTCATGGAGAGAATCCAAAAAGCGCTGGACAATGTGCACTTTGCTCGGAAGTCACGTCTGTGGATCCTTGTAAGAGTTGGGTCGGGACCTCTTCAGCCATAACGGTTGGGGTGCGCCCACTTAATGACTGCCGCGCTTTCAGCCCGCCCCATAGCCTCAGTTTGCTGGGCCTCGTAAATAAGGAATTAATACGCTTCCGCTCCTGGCGCCTTTTATTTGCGTTTTCTCTGCATTATTGTTTGCTCTCAGCAGAGTATATTGACTGGCTGCGTTTTTCTCTCATTGGTTTCTTATCTGCTGGCACCGTTGTTTCTACACGTTTGTTGCGTTTCAAGGCTGTGTCATTTGCGCTGCCTGTTGACGCTTCAAATCTTCACTAAATTCGTTTTCTTTGCATCGAATTGCTCTTCTTAAGCAACGAGCCGCCTTTATTCAGCTCCACTGGTGCGAGCTGTGCAAAAACTGGGTTTGCTATTTAAATGTCACCGTTAATCCCCACAATGTGAGTGCTACTTCCTGGCTGTCTGAGTGAGCTCCTTTGTTAACCATAGATTTCTGAGTAGTGCTATTGCCTGCAGCCCCTACAGCATTGGATTTGCCAGGAGTCCTGTGGAATAAATCAATCGCTTCATTTTTCTGCATTTCTTTTAGTCTTCTAAGCAAATTCTGGTCAGAGGGAAAGCAGTACACGTTAAAACGTACGCTGTATAACGACCGCTGCACCGCTGTGAGTTTATTAAGGTGATCAAGGTGTCAGTTTATCACGGCCTTAAACGGACCCTGAACGCTTTTTTTGCCATTTTTTCACGTTTAGCCTACGTCATCATCAAATAATTCACATTATAAATTAAGCGACCCACCTTGTATCAGGAAAACATTAATACAGAGCGCTATTTATACTTTTTTTACAGTGGAAGCTGGTGTGAGATCAAAACATTTGATTTTCGTGGCGTATGCACGTTGTCCACCGCCGCCGGTTTCTGTCGCAGCTACCGAGCACATTAAAAAAATACCCGGGTTCGGCGCGGATTCGAACCAGGCGTCCTGCGTGGCCAGCATGTGCTTCACCACAGAGCCAGGCCAGTTTTTTTGTTATTTATTACTGTTTTTTTATTGAAATGATGAATAGGAGAGGTTGGTGCCATTATAATGGCACCGGCTACTCCTTCTCGCTTAGTTGACAAATTATGTAGTACAAAATCAAAATGCTATACAGTCAAACATAAGATGCAGTGCAATGGAACACCAATTGAAGTTCAAATAGGTAAAATAAGCAGTTCATTAGTACACAAGTAATGGCGCACTAGTTCAAATAGAGAAAATGAGTTCACATGTAGACGCCCAAACTCAAATATTCTCTATGGCTTGACACACACCGGAAAACACACTAAGACAAGTAATTACACATAACATAAAACGCACAATCACAACGCTATATATTTGCTTTCAGAATGAAGAGGAAGGCAATAACATCGTGTACGTTAATATTTCCATAAAATATTTGAATCTTCAAGAAACTTCTTGAAGGCGACAAGCGCTCTTTTCGGAAGGCCCGCGGTTGGCCATGGACCTAGTATTTTCTTGACAGTGAATGGTCTTCTATCTGAAAGCAACAAACTTGTTCGTAACACCTTTCGTGATGGATCATATTTTTCTCACTCGAGGGGTAGATGATGTACATCTTCCTCGGGATGGCCGCAAGGGAACTCAGGACTCAGGACTAGACGCACGCTTAATTCTGTGTAGGAAGTGTCCTGTAAATGCTGTACCAAGCCGAAGGCGGTGACCTAATGTTTCGAATTTCCTATTTTCGCTCAAATCCAATGGAATGGAGTGTTTTATGCAAGGGTCTTAATTATTCAATACAAGTCCGAACTTTTAGACTGTTGATTGAACCATTTGTCTTTGGTGAGATCACAGGATATGTGTCTCAGGAGGAGGCAGATTTCATTGCGCGAAAAAGGAAGATTAATTGTCTCGGTGTTACTGTGAGCCCGATTTGAAGCTGCGTCCGCTGCAGTGTTTCCTGGAATGGTGCAGTGACCTGGTATCCATTTAAATGCAATCATGTGGTTCATTGCACTGCTTTTACGTGTCCTTTTAGTCTCATGAATTAGCAAAGTTTAGAAATTTTTTTCTGTTGCTATGTAGCGGCGCGAGAGCGGCCTGCGAATCGCTAAAAATGACTCATTTTTGTGACTTTTTTACTGATGTTATAAACCAGAACGCGGATGGAATTCCGAAGAGTTCTGCAACAGTAGAACACGTCACTCGAGATATTTTAAATGTTTGCTCTATCGCCAAATGCGCAATGACAAAAGCTGCAGAGGAGGAATTTGTACGATAAGAACACGTGAATATACTGCAGATTTGGGTTAATAAATTTGGAATGGTGCCAGCTTCTGTGCGACTATAATGAACATGTCCCTTTTAGGTATTATCCCCTCGACCAATAACTTAATTTTGGTCTTGGCAGAATCCAAGAAAGGCAATTAATATCAACTGTGCTTAACTCATGGCTCGGTAATAATTCTCTATGTCTTGAACACTGCTGTGTAGTTTACATTTATTTCTTTCAAAAAGTGCAAGGTTCAATGGACGCTTTTCGTGCTGACTTAAAATTCGGTAAACATGGCGACAAGTCTCGACCGTTCGTATTGCGGAAAATTGCGGACGATGAGCTTGAGCGATTACAAGAGAAATCGAGGTTGCCAGTAACCTCTGAAGACGCTCCTCGGCAGACTGCCACAGCCCCTGTAGTATCAGCAGTCTTTTGCTTATGCACTTGCAATAGTGAAGAGGCCCCACCATAGTGTGCCAGCGAGCCGGCGAAATACGTTTATAATTGTGTTTGACGTGCTTTTCTAGTGCGCGGACGCGCGACGTCCCACGACAGCTAACGCCAAGACAGGGATAAGGACAGGGATAAAGGCAACAAATTTATGTGTTTTACGAACATCAACGTTTGTCTTCCAGTATAACTTTGAAATGATTCATTTGTCCTCTAGAGAAAAGTCACACAGCATTCTTCGCGTATGAGACCCACACCCCTTTCCTTCAAATATTGTTGATAATGTGAAAACCATGCTGCAGAACTGTTTGATATTCGTGTATATTTGATCCTGAGACCCATATGCAGAGGTTATTTTTCGTAGAGTCTATACCGCAATCCAGGGTCGTAACTTTCGCGGTAACGCCGCCATTACACAATTGAAGATGAGTGGACTTAGAACACTCCCTTGTGGAACGCCCTGTGTGACTGGCCTTAGACACATTATCTACAACCACAAACACTGCAATAAGTAAAACAGCAACAAAGGCTAACATTAGATTAACACCATTTCGTCATAAACAAAGTGCATCCGTCACGCTGGTGGGATGGTTGATCCCAAAGTCTTTTAATACAGCCAGAGCTTCGACCCTTTCATGCGAATGTCGATTATGAGTGACGTGAGGTTGAGGAGGAGGCGCAGGGTATAGCATGGCATAGCTGTGTATGGTGTAGTATAGCAAAGAGGTGAACAGGGAAGAGGGGAGGAGGAAAGAAGGAGGGTTCCGCCATGGACGCCCAGCAGGCTGCACCCTTGCAACTCCGGCGCTTGCTTGCCCGTGAACGCCAGCGTCGCCGAAGGGCAGGCGAATTCCGCACTTCCTATAGCTTTTACGTTGTGTGCAACTTCATACATTTTTATTCATGCGTGAATGCATGACTCGGTGCATGACATGGTCTGCCACTGTTATGATCGCTGTCTATTTGGGATTTGAATGAAGCCTTCATTAGCGATGCAAATCAATGGCCCTCTCATATCCGGTACGTTTGTCGAAGCCTCTTTTTTCCTTTGTTTACCCAACTGTCCTTGCGATTTTCATACGCATGAGCACTGAGCTTAGATAATAAAAGTTCGTAACCCTCTCGTATTATTTAAGCGGTGGAATCGAAATGCCGAGCTCTTGACGTGCGCACGTTGCAACGACTTCATCACGTGAAACTTGCGATGCGGAAAAAGGAGACTCAATCTGGTGGTTGCATTTCCGACAGATCAAGTGTGAAAACACTGACCTCAATCGAGAGTTCTCGAATGGTGTGCCAGCATGGCTCCAGTGTTCATTGTTAGTCGAGCCCCAGTGAGACTAATGAGACTATCAAGCCCAGTCTGACGTACAAGGAGGCACCAGGTTCAATATTGTACTTTGTGAATGTTGTAAAAAAAGAACATGACTTGACGATAGAAAATCAGCGCAAGAAGCACAAAACAATTTTTCTCCCGAACTTTTTTCGCCCTAAAACATCTTTGAAACCTAAGTTTGTCCACACATTGAACATAACCAAGCGCTTTGTAGGATTTTAATTTACATGATGATGAGGGAAAGTGAACTGTAATTTTCGTCTACTCACTCAGTATATGTTCACGAAGAACTGTACTTTATTACGAAGTCAGGGGTCCGTGCGGCCACCGAGACTTCAGAGCTGGTGCTGTGCTTTGTGACAGCCGCAACGAGTGCTCCGCAAGGGCAAGGAAATGAGCATCGTGTTCGGTAGTTTGCACGCCGATGATCAGATGTAAAGATGAGCGAGCCTGTCTTGTTTCTTCTACTGAGGATCCAGGGCCTTGCACAGATTGGGCACTTGTGCATGTTTGGCCCCGGATCGCGAAGCACTTGTTGATTTAATCGACAAATAGCAGCGACTAATTGCAGCCATATATCATTGAGCCGTCTCCGTAGATTTCAAACCACTACAGCGTGGTTTCCTTCAGGTATAGGGCAGGATTGTTCAGCTTGCTGCTGAACCAATTGTCTCTTTCGGTAAAAGCTGAGCCATCCATCTATGTCTGCCCCAGTTTTCACGGCGAAGTTTGGTGACTCAAAGAAGCACTGTCACGAGATGCTGGACGAAGCTGGAGAGGTTCCCGGGCTGCAGGTAAAGCAGCGACATTTGGTAAAGCCCGAAGGACTTTGCTTACGGCTCGTCGGCGCTGCCCAAAGGCACATGGTGTCCACCGCTCTGGCAGAGCATTCCAGAAAAAGAGGACACAATATTGATTGGCAATCGGCTTCTGTCGTCGAAAAGCAGAAAAAAATGAAACGCATCTCCACGAAGTGGATGATGACGAGTGGGCGAATCTAGGTCCTAAGGTCCATAATGTCTACGTTGTAGTTGCCGACTAGCATAAAGGGTTTGTGCTTGCAGGAGTTTTATAATAATCTGTCACAATTATGATTGATACTAGTGTACTGTTCAACTTTTTCGTGTCTCACATATCTTAACCGATCGTTGCCCTATTTAATGTATATTGAGCGACAGAAAGGGACATAAAGAGTCGACTACAAAGCTCGGTCCTGAGGTCCATAACGTGTACGTTGAAGTCGCCGACTAGTATAAAGGGTTTGTGTTGTAAGTGTTTTATCTTGCTTTGTCGCAATTATGATGTTTTTTGTTTAGTCTAAACCTTTTTTAATTCACATACACACATATGCTTCGACTATAGCAATGGTTTTCTGACAACCGTGACAGCGGACAGTGAGCGTCGACGACAAAGCTAGGTCCGACTAGTATAAAGGGTTTGTGCTTCTATGTGTTTTATGCTGTTATGTCACAATTATGATTGATATAAGTCTATTCTTAAACATTTTTAGGGGATTTTACACGGTGGTGTGCCGTGAGCACGGACGCCACAAACGGAAAAGCCTATACCCTAAGGTGCTTAGCCGCTAAAACATTTTCATGTCTCCCTGTTCCTTGAATTTAGTTGCATTAAATCCTCAGCGCTTACAGTGAACCGGACACTAGAACACCTCCCTCCATAGAGTTTTCCTATATTTACTAGAGGGAACTCTGGCGCTGCGATCGTTCAGCCACTATGGGAATGATACACGTATTTGCCTAATATTCGTGCTTGCGGCTTCGAACGCACTTGTGGCTTGGTTTATTGTTGTGTTTTGGCGTTCGTTTCGGATAAAAGAATAGATCGTTGTGAACTTCGTGACCCGATTTGAAGTGCTGAGCCTAAAAGGTCAAGGTGGTGAAGTGGAACTGCTGAACGTGTGCTGAACTTGGTCTTGCGACAAAGCGGCTGCAGGCGACACAGAGCCAAACGGAGCTGAAAAAACGAAGCTCAGACAAATCCGTGTACTATCCATCATTCCCATGCTGGCTGAAGCGCCACGCGTTGCAGCTCCCATGGACACTAGCGCCAGAGTTCCCCCTGGCATAAATAATGTAAGAAACTCTACGCCTCCCCTCAGTAACGCGCATATCATGAAGATCACCATGCTCCTCGTTCTTTGTACCCAAGGCATCCGTTCTGGGCTCCGAAACGTCAAGAATTTCGTTGTGTCGGTTGGCGATTGTACGTTTTCTTGATCCATGTGCCGTTTTCACCTGACAAGCTTTAGTGATACCCTCGATTTTGTGGAGATGAAAATTCTTGTACATGGGTTGTCGCCGGAGCCAACGTTTCGACAAGAGGTCTTGTCTTTGTCAAGGCAGCAGCGGCCTATACCTTAGCGCGTGAATGTGCACTCAACCCCAAGTTAAAGGGGTCATGAACCACTTTTCCAAGTAATGATCTAATGACCTCAGTATCGAAGTGTACTGCCTCCCGAATCGATTTCCGCAAAAAATTCTCGAATCCGTCAAGAATCAGCGGAGTTACGGGGGTTTGGCGCACGCTCCCAGCGCTTTCTCACTTTTCTCGTGCTGACGAGCGCACTGGAAGCTAGACAGGGAGGGATGGCATGGGGGAAAGAAGTTACGTCAGCACGCGTCATGAAACGCGATCGCTCTCCCGCTGTGATTCGCTTGAGCGAGTGCGGCTACGTGTACTGAGGAGTGCGGCGCCGGCAAGTGGCGGCACCCCGCGGCAAGAAGCGCATCTGATCCGAACGCCGCTCTCGATTTACGTCGGCTATCGGCCAATAAGCATGCTATGTCTCTTGCGACGTAAACTGACAGATCCGCGACGAAACGGACAGAGGCCCTTCCCACCGACGAGAGTGAGAACCGGCCTCTGTTTGAAAAGAGGGTGCCCGGGGAAACGGCAACTTCGCGCTCCGCTTGTGGCCATTACGCGGCGCGCACGACTGTAATATTTGGCAGAGCAGTTCATAGCCGTGTCAGCTTTCCGCAGGATGTGTTTTTTCAACCAGCCCAAGGGGTGCTTCATGACCCCTTTAACGAGGAGGAAGGCAGAAAGGGGGGTTGGGGATAACATAATCTAGCGTGGGCAATAGAAAAGAGGGAGCACATCAGTAAACGAAACAAGAAGCAGGAAGGAGGGAGGGGAGTGGTCAACGTCATAAAGGCACTTTAAAAGGATATGGACTGAGCTGGTTGGCATGGCTTAATCCACTGTCTCGTTTGCTTGCGCTGTTTCCGTAACGAAGTCGAAACGGTAGAACAGGGTAGCGTATTTTGCTGAATCAGGGTTGTCAAACTATTATTAGTGTGCTGTGTGAATGAAGATGTACTTTATTGTGACCTCCCTCCCTTTTCAATAGCACGTCTATGTTCACGAAGCATACACATGTATGCGCTAACGTCGGCAGTTGCCGCCTTGAAGACGCTGGACACCTACGTTCAAGAATCCTCTTCAAGCTTTCATCTTTCCCTGCCTCGTTTGGACCTCGGTTTCGTTGTGTTATCGGGTGCCTCTACCATATCGGGCGCCTGGTGAAAGAGCAGGGGACTCATCGCGGAATGCGTTGGTGTTGATCGCTTGTCTTTGCATGCCTTCCTTTTAAGCCAATTTTTTTATGAGTTTTTGATTTCGGCGGCGGCGACATCATTCGCGAAAATCTTGGAGAACATTCTTTTTCGTAAATATTTCCTGGGAGAAGCGAGAAATTTACTGGAGAAGGGAAAAAAAGTTATAAATGTTCTTTTTTTTTCTGCGAGGCAGGCTTTGGCACGTCGTTGTGCGACAGTGAAGAGAAAGGTTTTTTTCGATTCACGAAGCCATCCAATGCTGGCTTTAAACGCTCTAACCGGTATGTCTATGTCTGGTGCGATGTGGAGCGCTTTGACGTGCAGCCCCTCCATCGAAACAGCGCAGCCGTCGCTCAGCGTCTGTGTTACGTAGTGCAGAACTGAGCCGTCTATGTCCGGCAATATGCTGTACCGGCCTCGAAAAACGTACGTCTGCGCATTTGCTTTTCTCAGTGCACCTCCTCGGTAGCACCATCGTCGCACAAGTATTTAATCGATCCCTAAATTCCGGCCCACTGGTCGGGTGTTTCGAAAGAAAAAAGACAAGCTTCGGAGTTTTTGCAGCACACAGCGGATGACACTGCTACCTTCTCAAAAATCGAGGGCATGGATGATACAGGGGTAAATTTTAGATATTTTTTGGGGGGTATATTTTAACAAAGTTCTCCGTGAGGCTTTTACCCGGGTGCGGCCATTGCACCATATATACGGTACTCATGATTGTACGTGCATGCATGCAATTCATACATGCGACAGTTCTTCTGCACCTTAATAGCATGGATCCAGCCATACAGTTCACGACAGAGGAAGAAGTTAATGGTCGTCTGCCATTTTTGGACTTGCTCGTGAAACGCGACGGCAGTAGGTTGTCGTTCAGTGTCTTCAGGAAGGAAACTCACACTGGCAAGTACCTAAGTTTCAGCTCTGCGCACCCGATGTGTCAGAAGAAGTTGGTGGTCGCTTCACTTGTACGTAGGGCGGAGAAACTTTCCTCAACTCCGGAGAACCAAGCGGCCGAGCTAGCCACGATACGCCGTGACCTCTCATCTTCGGGCTACCCAGTTCGCTCATTCAAGCTGTTAAAAAGAGCCTAGCTCATACGCCAAATGACTCTCAACAACACTACGACAAGGGAGGAGAAAAAGGATTCCTGTGCCGTACGTTCCCGGCATAAGCGAAGGTCGTCCCGAATTCTTCGGGGGTATGAAGTCGACGTCGCTCACGTGCCTACGCGCAAGCTCAGACAAGCTGTGGGGACGGTGAAAGACAAGCTCGATAAGGAGAAGTTCCCGGGCGTCGTGTACAGAATTCCTTGCGCCGATTGTAATCAAGTCTACATCGGTGAAACAGGCGACTTGGAAAAAGAATTGAACAGCCAGCTATGACGTGAAAACCAAGCACGTGGAAACTAACGCGCTAGCTGAGCACGCAGTGTCCACGAGCCATGACATCGACTGGGATAGCGCGAAGATAATAGGAAAGAAAAGAACAAAACAGCTAGGCTTCATCTGAATCCCTTCACATTCAGACGACCGATAACACGCTCAACCGCAAACTCAGGCAATCTGCCCCCGATATACACTCGATGCCTACGTCACATCATCAAGCCCATATAACCCATGCCCCTAAAAACTTTCATTCCTTGTGAACAAGGCCCCCGTAGCAGGGCCGAAACGTCAATTTTGTGTTTGTTTCAACGATTGGTCGGTGCTTGCCATTCCCACCATGAATTTCCCGACCAGACGGGTTTCCGTCGAACCCTGGACTTCATGCGACAGTACAAAAGAATTGGAACTGTAGACGCTCGTTTTCTTTGTTAGACACAATATTACTGAGAACTAACAGACAATAATTTCCTTGTCATGTTAGTTCTCAGCATTACAAGCGATAGTTGACGGCATGTATGAGATGACTGCTTCGATTTGCCTCGAAGCGAAACAATGCGGCGTATGCAGCTTCTCGCTGACTGCTTTGCATTACGTCGTTTCCCACAGTGTGTGGGATCTTCCGGGTTTTTCGTATTTCCAACAATCGATGCTCTCTCGAGCGTGTCAGTGATCACCCGTATCTCACTGGCAATCTGATCTTTTATCGATGTCACTTCACGTTGTCACTTTTCACTGTTCCTTTCAGTGTTCATTGCTTCACGCGTGACCGTTCCCGTTGCCTGCAGCAAGATAAGTGTCAACGCCCAATTTTCGGCATGGAGGAGGGAGCATTGCGCAATACGACTGAAATAAGAAAGAGGTCGGGCAGGCACACACCAAGCCAAGTGGTGCTCCAACGTAGGCGTTAAGAACACCAGCTTAGTGAAGGCGTCACTCACTGAGCGCTTTCCGTGGCCAGCGGCTGGCCCGACAACGTTACGTCCTAATTACCCGAGAGCTTTTCATGTCGCACGATCCTTTCCCATCCCAGAGATGCTTCCGGAAAAGGAATCTCGGCTGGGCTGACGCTATCCAAAATCGTCTCCCTCGCTTTATCTGCCGCGGTAGCACAGCGGCTGAGGTGTTTCGCTGCAAAATTCGAGGACGCGGGTTTCGATGCGACTACCGTGGCCAGGATGCAAGAAAATCCGTACACCGAGATTTCGGTGCACGTTAAAGCAATCGTTCAGTGCACGTTGAGGTGGTCAAAGTCCGAAGCCCCACCACTGCGTCGTGCCTCGTAATCACTCTTTATTTGCACATTCAGCAGCGCAATAAGCGGCCGGAGGGGTTAACAGGGAGAAATTACAGCGCAATATAACACAGCGATAAGCTTAAAAAAAACAAATACAAACGACCATCGGAGAATATGTGTTATGGTCCTATATCTTCGGTGGGAGATAAGATACTTCGGGATGACGATGGTAGTGGCTTTCGCACGGTAAACACCACAATTTCAGATTTAGATTTCCCCTCCCTTCCCCGATGAAATGGAGGTGAACTCACACTTGAGTCGACTAAAGCTCCGCAGAAAATAGTTCACTTAACTGAAAGTTCAGTATAATTACGGAACAGCATAGGGTAAATCACACATAGAGTCCAAGTGCGAAATGTAATTTATGAAGTTATGTCCATCAATATGTACGAAGTGCGTAACAGCTGTGTTATTGCCTGTCTCATTTCGAAAAAAATAACCTGTAGTTTTCATTAGCGCCAGTGCTTTTTAAGCTAACAAGGCTGTCGAGAGAGTTTTTGTGCATTTCTTCTGGTACAACTGGTTGCTGAGACACCAAGTCTCGCAACTTTCTAAAGCATCATATGCAGGCTCGGCTAGAGATACAGGATTTGACTCTGCCTCTGTCAGAGCTGTAGAGCGCAAGACTTCGTTGAAGTTAGCTTTGAGAAATTAGCCCGGTTCCAGTGCGCAAGTGCGTTCAGCTGAAATATTCGCTCTTCATAAATTGTTTGCACTGAACAATGTTTGTGTGGAATACACAAGAAAGGGCCCAGTATTTCTTAAAAGTACGTCAGTCAGAAATGTTCATCAGTTCATAATTGAGAGTTTATTGCGTGTACTTTTTCGCATAAATAACTTGATTACTGAAGATAGGCAGTAACACGCTTAAAATATGTACACTGACTTCCCGATGAAATGCATGTTGACTGTGCTTCTGTGTAAGCACCGTAAAAGGATATGTGGGCGAAAAAGCTCGTTTTTTCATTCGTAGCCTAAATATTCTTTAAAAAAAAGCACGATGCGCAGTGATGGTAAGTCCTTGCACTGTAAGTGTTACTAATTAACTGGCACCTTCTAATGTGATATAGATCAATCTCACCGCAGTAATGAAAGCAGCTTAGCCGATGACGAAACACTACCGTCTGGTGGAGTGCACTCACGTGACATTTTTTGCGAGCTGTCTTTGCGGCCGGAAAAATGAGCACGTAATTAGACCGTTGTTGTCTAATGGGGATGAAATGGAATGCAACAGAAATGGGGGCCTCTATCTCCTGTACACACAAGTAAACTGCGCTTCAGTTGATGCACACAACAAACATTTTCCCGCGGAGGAAGTGCAATGAGGTAAAATCTTACACGAAATCAAACTGGGAGCCTCGTGCAGATAGCATATATGACAACGTTGTAATTGAGAACAACACTTGCGAACACACCTCCTCGCTGTGGTTTTACGCGCAGAATCCCGATATGAGGCACGCCGTAACGGGGATCTTCGGGTCAATGTCGAGCACCTTTAAAGTGCGCGTAAGCACACGAGTGTTCTTCACATTTCGTGAATCGAAGCCTGGCAGCGAGACAGCTTACCTGCTGAGCTACCGCGGCGGGTCACACACCTCGCAGTGTTAAGTGAAATGCGCAGATACTCTGGTCGGGCCAACTTTAGAGTATGCTGACATAATTTGGAGCCCGCGCCAGAAGTATTTAAACCGAAAAGCTAGAAACGCACGCAAATGTGGCATAGCGCTTCATTTATTCGCAATATTCGCTTTGAGCAAAGATTGCGAGCCTGCGCCTGGAAGCTAACATTCGGCTTGTAGCTCAAAGGTTTCTATAGAATAAAATTCTATACTTTACGGCTCTTATGGAACACCACAAGCAACATACATTCAAGCGCCATTTAGACGTTCAAGCCAAATGAATCATAATGTGCGCCAATATGTCAATGCCATCGTAACGCTCACAACCGCCCTGTATTTCCGCGCGTCATTTCCCGCTGGAAGATGACACCCATTGGTGTTGGAAACTGCTCGTCTGTCAATGTACATTATTCAAAACTTGGATTGAGAACGTTAAATAGGGTTCCGGTGTTATTTGTATTTTATGCGCAGCCCCTTCAGGTTGCATAATTATCCTGGACGTAGTTTTTCCAGTCACTCATTCAAGCAGAATAGTGTGTGTCTCGCAATTTTGGTTTATTGTTGGCGTGCTCGTGTTCCTTGCTTGGGAAGAGTGGTGTCATTTTTAACCTGTATTAGGTGAAGTGCATACTTGTGCATGGGCTCGAGGAGGGCTTGCAATATTGTAAGATAAGAAATAAAAAAATTTAAAAAATAATAACTAAACAACTAAATAAACTGCTGTTAGACGGGCCATAAAATGCCTACAAAATGGATCTTTCACCCTCTCATATTCAGAGCATTACTTCACCAGTTAGACGATGAACTATAACTGCCTATATAATTAAACTTCATTAACTAAAATGTTAATGTCGGCTCCTGCGCTGCACTGGGAAGTCGGCGCACTAGGTCTTTACAAAGGGACCGACAACTGGTCAGAACGGGTGATTAGATCCTGGTGGAAATGAAAAGGCCGTGAATTATAGTGGCAGATTCCAGAATACTTTTTGCGATCTGAGTAGGATTTATATTTTAAATCACGTTTAAAGTAACAAAAACCGGTATGCCGCGCAGCCTAGCGCGAGCGCCATGAACCAGAGGTATGCAGTCTTAAGCACTTTGTCTTACGTAGTCTAATGCTTTTACACGCACCAGAACGAGGGCTGAAAATTTGAATATGTATGTTATTGCCAATTCCCGTTTGTTTCTAAGGTAAAAGAAGTAAAGCATGAGATGTGGCGCTGCTCTCGTGGCTTCCAGGGAAACGGAGGCTGCGGCGCATGCGCGAGGCGTCCGGCGGCGTTTCCCGCGTAGCTCGACTCTCGTCTGCTCTCGTCGTATCGGACTTTTGAAGAGTAGCACGCGAGTTTGCGCTGCTGCTCGCAGAATGCCAGCGACTTGCTGTTCTGTGGAGGATTGCTACCACTTCACGAACAGCACTGCTGGTTTATCCTACCACTTGTTTCGTCTTCGAAGGCTTAGCTTGGCTTGGCTTGTCTAAAATGTGATAAAGCGACCTGTGTACGGCCAAGGTACTTCTATAAGAAGCCCCAGAAAAACGCTATAACTACTGTAAAATAATTTAATAGGCTAGAAAGCAGTAGTCGCGACAACGCAGGCTTTGCAAACGTAACATTGCCTTTTCGTACTTAGGGCATAACTTTTCACCACTGCTGGCATATAATCGCTATTGCGCTCACCTCTCACTGTTTGCAGCATGTGATATTAAGACTCCATAATCGCTGCAGATCGAAAAACTCTGATTACAAATGTTTTACGGCCTTCCCCGCGTTACCACTCCGTGATTAGAAGCTCTGACCGGTATGCTTACCATTGCACTCAAGAAAACGGGTACCACAAAAGTTGGTTGTCGGTCCCTTTACGGTGACGTAATTTTTCGTTTATTGAATAAAAGTCTCCGGGTTATGAAAGCTGGCACAGCTGGTATAAGAATGTAGAAGGCAAAAATACTGTTACGTTCGAGTACTGAATCATGGCCTCCGAGATTAGCGGCGGCGCAACGGCGCGCCGCCGGCTATCTCGGAGGCCATGACTGAATATATATGCTACAATATATCGTCACGTGCTGCGCAGTAGGGGTGCGCGCGTCCCCTACAAAGCGCGTCTAGTTGGCGGCAGACTGGCGGGGCGCGCGCATGTTGGATGGCCGGCACGGCGAAAGCTGAATGGCATATGTGTGGCGGCCGTGAGGAGTTGTGATCTGGGCCGTTATTCAACAATCAACGTCGACTTAATATTTGCCTTTAGTGTCCCTTTAAAGATCCCTCAGGCCATCTCGCCCGCTGGGCACTTCGCCTGCAAGAATACGATATCCGCGTGCTGTACCGCAACGGACGCCAGCATGCTGACGCCGACGCCCTCTTGCGCTCCCCCATTGCCTGACGACAATGTCCACAGCTCAATGTCCCACCTTGCCATTTCTCCCCATCAGCATTCACCGCATCGCTACCGCACAGCGCAAGGATCAATAGATCACCTCGCTGATGGACTTGCTCACTGATCCATCGGCAACGCCAACCCATCGCGCATTGCGTGAAGCCCACCATTTCGCCATTCGATACGACCTATTTCACCGACGCAATTAGAACGCCGGCGGCCGCCAGCGGCTACTAGTCATACCCCGCAGTCTGCGTTCTGAAATATGCGAGTCATTGCACTCTGATACTCAGTATCCAAAACTACCCTGGAGTGTTCAAACCTTACCACCGCACTCGACAACGGTACTTTTGGAGAAGGATGTACCGCTACGTGCAGAACTTCGTCCGCTCCAGCCTCGATTGTCAGCGCCCAAAAACTAAATGGCACCTGTCGTCAGAAGGTCTGCAACATTTACTTTGCCCTAACCGACCGCTCGGGCGCGTTGGCATCAAATTGTATGGGCCACTTCCTTTGACGTCGGCTGCTAACAGTTGTGCGATCGTCGCTGTTGGCCATCTCATGCGACACAACGAAACTGCCGCCCTCCCAGCGGCTACAGCGCGCAAAGTTGCATCCTTCCTGCTACACCGATTCATGCTGCGTCATGGTCGAACCCAGGAGGTGCTCAGTGATCAAGGCCGTGTTTTCTTGTCGGAAGTCATCCAAGCCATTCTCAAGAGTGGCATGTTGTTCCCCGCAAATCTACTGCTTACAAACCCGCAGACGAATAGCTCATCACCGAACATTTTAACCGTACGCTCAGCGACATGCTCACAATGTACGTCGCCGCCGATCACACAAACAGGGATTCCATTGTGCCCTTCATCACCTACGCCTACAATACCGCCCCTCCAGAGCACTACTGGTTTCTCACCCTTCTTCTTATTGTACGGCAGGCACCCGTCGCACACAATCCACACAATCCTTCCTTACAAGCCGGACTGATCTGAATTTGCACCTATTTATGCCACAGCCAGACTTGCTGAAGAGTGTCGTGAGCTTGCCAAGACCATTACTACGCATGGTCAAGAGCAGCAGAAGAGCATTCTGGGTGACACGGCCACTTCTGCGCCCACGTTCCTCCCTGGAGCACTCGTACGGTTCTCGGTCCCTACCACTGCAAGTGGCCTATCTTCACAACTACTGGCCAAATACGAAGGCCCCTACCGTGTCGTCGAACACACGTCCCCGGTTAGCTACCTGATCGAACGCATTGAACCATCTTCCGACATGCGCCATCAATGGCGCGAGATTGTCTGCGTGCAGCGCCTCAAGACCTACCATGACCCGCTCATAGTGACAAGCTGTGAGGTCACCGGGCGGCTCCGTTTTCGTACCCGGGGTAATTGTAGCGAAGCCTTGGGACTCTGTAATGGGTTTGTCCTCTCTAGCGCTTTCCAGTGGTCGTCCCCTTCGGCTTTTCTCCGCAGAGCACGCCCCTCGCGCTGCGAGTCTGCGCTCCGCCTTGGGTGACGCCGTATCGCATCGTCGCTTAGGGCCGTCAATACACACCTCTCTCTCTCTCTCTCTCTCTCTCTCTCTATATATATATATATATATATATATATATATATATATATATATATATATATATATAATATGGGAAAAGCTCATAAGTTCGCGCATAGTTGGCCGCAACCTGGTTAATTCGGATGGTCCTTGGGTTGCGCCTAACGCCAAGCACCGCTGGACAACCCAAATGAGGCGGTGCAGTCCGCGTCGCTATCTTCACAATTAGTGACCACGGTTTGGTCCACATGCGCATGCGACACTCAGCATCTTCGTTTTGGCTTGATGCAATGCACGCGCAATGTCACAAAACATGGCGGAAGCTTTTGAAGATGAAGAGCAGCTGCGGTCCGCATTCTGGCGTAAAACTCGCTTGCTACTTCACCATAGACGAACAATCCATTGCCTGCCATTTCACCAGCGGTCAAATGCGTGTGGTCGTGCTGAAGGAGGCTGTAATAGGGAGGGGCGCAAAGCACGTTTCGGGCTACACAGGAGTCCTGCGTAGTGGTCGCATAGTGAGTGAATCGGCAGGATTAAGAATATTGCAGTTTTAAAGACGACAGTCTTTCTTGGTAAACGGAGAAATTTGGTCTGTCTGTCTGTCTGTCTGGGACACGATTCAGCCACCCGGCCAAAGTTTAAGCACTTGCTGAACGCACAGCCATCTTGAACTGGTAGCTGCGTTCATACTTGTGAATATTGTTGATAAAAAAGCAAATGTTACGCATATCTAAGGCGCAAAATCAATACGTAAGTATTAGGTGGTGTGTTCCTTTACTAGAAAATACATAGGTAATTCTAAAGAACCTAGTGTCTCTTAAGCTGCGCCGAAAATGTTGGTGTTTCTTAGGCTGCGCTGAAACGACGCAGAAACGGCCGGCAGAAGACTATCATCTTTCGACGACATTTCCAGCGAAGCACGCAGATACGCGGCCAGTTTTAACACGAAAGTGTTTTATGCCGGGGTCCACCAAGACATCAGTGACGTATTTCCGTCACGGAAATGACGTCGAAAAAATGTACACGATCAGATAGCAAACAAAAAAAGTTTCGTCAACGGGCATCGAAACCACGACCTCTCGGTCCGCAACAACAGATGCCGGGCACGCAATCCACTGCGCCATGGTCACTTTATTTCCTTTAATGCATGGTAATAATGCCATCATATCTCGCCATAATTCAGACTCTAGAGGCTTTACAAACACGCCTTTTATATCTACCACTCTCCCGGTCAGCGGGGTGGTGTTGCCCTGTGGCAGCGGTAAAGTAATTCGTCATTACTGTGGCCTCCTCAATTAACTCCTGCAACGCGTTACACGTCCGTACTATTCGGCGTGTTTTCAATAAAAGTTCAATCATCTTGGAGGCCATGGTTCAATTCTGTCAATGCCTTAACATACCGCGAGATGGCGATCTTATCCCAAGCGTTGTTAGGTAAAGCGTTGTGAAAGCGTCGGCCTCGCTCATTGCATCACGCTAATCCAAACCAAACATAGAGAGTTTTAGCAAGTTACGGAAATACGGTACGCAAGTACGGTAAGGTAGTACGGTAGCGTTCCTCCATTCTCGCTGGTTGTGCTTTTGCCGCTCTGCGTTCCAGTGACAATGCGTACTCAAACGACAGGTGTCTCGTTAACAATGCGTAGGCTGACGGGCAACAATGAGGCGTGACGACCCCACAGTAATTTTTGGAAAAGCTTTGTGGTGTTGGGGTGCCTTCACCGGCAAAAGGTCGACGACCTGGAAAGGAGGAGCGGTACCGTCATATGCTAGCGCATTTGCGTACCGTATTTCCGTAACTAGCTAAAACTCTCTAATAGCTCTGCAAGGCGCGCCTGCTTCACCTGGCTCGCCCCGAGAAAAATCCCGGCCGGGGGGCGGCACGACGCGCTTTGCGTTTCCCTCTACTCCGGCCGTGGTGTTCAATCACATTTTAAAGGGGTCATGAAGCACCCCTTGGGCTTGTTGAAAAAAACACATCCTGCGGAACGCTGACACGGCTATGAACTGCTCTGCAAAATATTACACTCGTGCGCGCCGCGTAAAGGCCACAAGCGGAGCGCGAAGTTGCCGTGTCCTCAGGCGCCGTCTTTTCAAACAGAGGCCGGTTCTCACTCTCGTCGGTGGGCGGGGCGTCTGCACGTTGACGTCGCGGATCTGCCAGTTTACGTCGCAAGAGATATAGCATGCTTATTGGCCGATAGCCGGATGAGATGCACTTCTTGCCACGGCGTGCCGCCACTTGCCCGCGCCGCACTCCTTAGTGTGCTAAATTTACACGGTAGCCGCACTCGCGCATGCGAATCACAGCGGGAGAGCGATCGCGTTTCATGACGCGCGCTGACGTAACTTCTTACCCCCGTGCCATCCTCCCTGTCTAGCTTCCAGTGCGCTCGTCGGCACGAGAAAAGAGACAAAGCGCTGAGAGCTTGCGCCAAACCCCCGTAACTCCTCTCATTCTTGACGGATTCGAGAAATTTTTGCGGCAATCGATTCGGGAGGCAGTAAACTCGATACTGAGGTCATTATATCATTACTTGGAAAAGTGGTTCATGACCCCTTTTAACATGCCGCGGGATGGCGACCAAGTTCTGCGTCCAATATGCGACGCTCTTCTGACTATCACACCTCGTTCTCTGATTACGCTTTCACCGTTAACTACTACAGCTACCACAAGGTTTTGTGTAATCATTTAACGTGGACGTTAGTCGTCGGGATGGAGGTGTACCACCAACACGGTGTAAGATATATACTTTTTAGGTGGGGACACTCCTCGGCTCACCGTTTCTAGAACCAGGTCAGTTCAGCAGCTCCGCTCGCGTGCCGGCGGCACAGGCGGCCGACGCGTGAACTTACGGCGCTGCTGCTCCATTTTGCTTCACCTGCCGTGGCCCCCGGGATCAGATACGGCAACGCACCGTTGCTCTCAATGGCGCGTTGGCAAAGCTAATCGCGGAGGCGACGCACCTGCCGCAGCGATCTCAGACGCGCGAGTAGTAGCCGCTTGCGACGCGTTGCGCGTTTCTCTGTGCTCGCTTTCTCCGTACTCCGTGCGTGATTGTTTGCGAACGGTGTTCGTTTGGGAAGCAGTTCTTTCGATTTAGCACGTGTGAAAGGGACAAAGCTGAAGAATGTCATCTTGATGCGCGTGTTGCACGAGCGGCTCGGAAACGAACACTAGTGATCAGTTCTCCGAATCAGGGCAGGGACTTGCAAGAAATATCTTCTGAACGCCAATCTCACCAGAATCGTGAAGACCAACTTCGCTACAAGTCGCCTAACCGAGCTCAGGGAATAAAATCAGGTACCTTGATCAACCATAGTTCGCACTGTACGCTTTTCTCAAGAAATCAGGATTAATTCGCCCGAAAATTTACAACGGTCCTCTGTTTTACGACTTGCTTAGTATGAAAAATCTAAGTACATGAGCTAGTGTCGTTTTCGCCTCCACGGAAAAAATGCGACCGCCGTAGCCGTGATCGATCCCGCAACCTTCGGGTGAGCAGCCAAGCACAGTAACCACTGTTCCACCGTGGCGGCTAATGGAAGGTTGACGCCAATGGAATATTCGTGCGAGAGACAGCTAGGCGTGCGAGATTGTACCATTATTAGGGGTCACCTTTGATCATCTTTTGATGTTTATGGAGCATAGCTTGTGAAATGATCCCTTTTTGAAACAGTTTATATGTCCGAATCTCGGCTGTCACGGCCGCTGAAAGCTGCAGCGACGATAGGTCACATGAGTTTTGTAGCAGACGATGCGTGAGGCATGATGCAAGATGGAACTGCAGCGCCGCAAGTTGTAGCGTCGGCCGTCGCGTCCACTTCGGAGAGCAAGCGTATGGGGAGCTGCGAAACTGACCTGGTTCTAGAAACGTTGCCTCGGCTTGCATTCAGAGTGCGTTTGACCAGATAAAGTAACAAGGAGCGCGCGTCTGTTGGTCCGGTGACCGCAGCGGGGTATCTGTCGTCGGGAACACGCAACTTATGGCATCTTCGGCTGAGCCGCACTGGCACCGTGGCGGTGGAAGGGAAGTTACGTCAAACACCGCCCCAGTTTCAGGGCCCGCTCCGGCCCAGACGAACATGTGAGCCACTAAACTCGAATCTGCGACAGCAGCGCCGTCTCCGACACGCGAACAGCAGTCGATATTCAGCAGACGACACTTTGCAACGGCAGATTTGTACTGGGATTAAGAGCGCAAACGACGGAAAACCAGACGATTAGAGACGCTAGCGAGACGCTGTGCGTCCAGCGTGTGCTCGTCTGTTCTCCACGCGCTTTTGCTGCGAGACTTTTGCACAAACTCGACGAAGGTTAGCAGTTTCTACATCGTCTTCGCTTTCCAGTGAAATCCCGACAGCAAAAGTAGCCGTGTGTGAGCACGGCCGGACGCTTTACAGCGCACGCATGTTTTACCTGCAGTCCGGCCGCGTTCTCCTGCAGCGCCAGCTGTAAATTGCTCCTGCAACTGATGGAACGTCACCGCGTCGTCTGCCAGAGCGCGCTGAACGACGGGATTGCACCACGCTCCACCGTCGATCTCCACGGTGGCGCGGTGGCGTGCACTCGTGTCGTGGCCGGCCCAGCCGAACGTGCGGCACCACACGCGTGGCGACCAGACGAACGTACGGCACCGCACGAGTGCGCAAAAAACGCCACGAGTGCTGCAAATCCCATTAGAGAGAAAATGCTGTTGTCGGCGGCCACGCCGGCGTCCGCCGCATGTCTCGTTCTTCGCTCGTGAAAAACGCGGCATGCGTTTCCAACTTCAATGCTGGCGTGCCGTAACCGCGTTCGCTGTCAGATTTCCCGCAAAGTGGCAGTTGCTACGGGAACGCGTTTTTGTGTGAAGTTCCATCATCCCGGCAATAGGTATCGGCTGCCGTCAGCGGTCCGACGGGCTCTCAGCGTTGTTACTTTATCTGGTCGATCGCGTCTCACGAGTGTCCTCACCTAAATAGTATATATCTTGCACCGTGACCACCAATCACCAAAGTGGGTGCATCCACGTTAGACATCAATATACATTATGCAAACTCTCTTATATCAATGTACAGTAAACATTCAGTTACTTCTGTAAGGGCACGCTTTACTTTCGTGTTATTCCGATTCAACGTTGCTTGTTGGGCGAGTTGGAACGAGTCAGTCATAACGTAGTTCAGCGCAAAAAACAGGCAACAGACGAGTGAGAGGACAAGCGGTGTTGGCACACGTGTGTGACTTATCGGCACTTTTCTTCTATGCGCTGTGTCCTTGTCCTCTCACTCGCCTGTTGCCTGTTTTTTGCGCTGAACTACGTTATGACTATTCCGATTCCTATGACGGAGGGATCAATCATCTTTTTATCATACGTATCTCGCTTCACGAAATGGCCAAATGGAAAGTACATAACAGATATTGGCCATTCATTACCTTTGGGTGGATTACTGATTTTCTCACTGCTCCTATAGAAAATGACTACAGGATTGACGTATTCATCGAGAAAATGAAAGTATATCGCTGTAACATGCATTTGTTTACTGTTTTCTTGATGATTTCGATAATTAGGCATTCGTTTAATTCGGGCATTCTTTCCGGTATCCAAAATAACAAACTTTTACTCTATATGTAAAGTGAGAACCAGGGAGAGACCGTCCCCTCCCCTGGCTACACCGCTCGCTGCAACAGGAACTGACTCCGGTGTCGATAAGCATCGCCTACAAGGGACGCGGGAGGAGCATCGAATTGATTTATTTCTCTGCTGGGGCGTCTGCTCGAGCTGTCACAAAACAAGTGACAGGTGGGACACGTTGGCCCCACGTCCCAAAAATGTCAATAAAAGGAAGCACCCTTGATCGCCGACGATGCCGCTTGTGCCGTCAATAGAGCGATACAGAAAGAAATGCGAGAGTGTGCTGGAGGCCGAGCAAGCGACTCGGGGAGTGGAGACGTTGAGCGTGCTGCCAAGAAAGCGATTCCCGCCGGCGTGTAAAGGTACGCCGTCACTAGGGCTGATATCTGAGCAGAACCCGCGTGCCGGCGAATCGCGCGCAGCGAGCGAGGCTCACAGAAATGCCTGTCCAAATTCCCCTTTTCCCTCGAATCGTGGCCGCTTGAGAGAAGGGCCTGTCATGTCGGGATGACAGCTTTAATCTCTTCTCGCTCACTCCTCCTCGGTTGCCTGAATCTTGGCTTTTGCTTCTCCACAAGGTTTGCTGCAGGACTTGACGCTTCTGCTCCCTCGATAACGATTGCACCTCTCACACCTTCTCTGTACCGCGATTTTTATTCTTACGCGTTTGATGTGCTGCCTAGCGGTGGCATTCACTTTGTATTTCGGGTTTACGCTGCACAATAAAGGAGAAGCGAAATGAGGAAGAGATGCGGGGAGCCTTCGTGTGGCTATGCTGCGCTGCGGGAAGGAGTAAAAGTAATTAAGCCGATCGTGGGAGAAAAGAACAGAAGCACACGCGGGGTGTGATGTAACCGCCTGCCGCACAATCCCTATAAACACTGCAGGTGCAGTGCGCTGAAGGCCCTGAATGCAGGTCTCGACAAGGCTCGCAGTGGCCCCGGTTAAGGAGCACAATCGAGATCGCCCTTCTTGCCCTGTTGCCAGCGGGATAATCAGAGAACTCTCCTCGTAGCCGCACTTGTCTCAAGCAGGGTTGCCAGCTATTCCAACGAGGAAAGCGTACAACGCGACATGAAATTTTAAACGCTTCTTCTGGACGCGGAATGCCTGATAGTAGCGAGAAGTAAAGGAGGCACAAAAAGATGACGGTAAACACCGAGGTAAACACAATGTGCTGTCTCCTATGCACATGCCCTTCATTCTTGGAAAAATGAACCTACAGTGAGAAAGAAAAATTCTACAAAGAATATCCTTTCAGAGTTGCGCATATGAAGAGCAAGAGCAAAGTTTTATTGAAACTGTCGTTGCAGCCTTCCCTGTAACATTGCTGTCGGTCGGCTTCGGCACGGCGTCATTTATATTCTTTCTAGCGTTCGTCACCTCTGGAACGGCAAGGGGCAAGGCATGTCCCTCGGTCACAGAGACGCATGTCTGGCGCTAAAATTTCGCACAGTTACAATTTTAACTGCGAAGCTGTGTATGGTCGAGATTTTTCCGCGACTATCGGAGTAACGCGGCTCGGAGCTCCTATCGGCTACCTGCTACAGAAATCGGGCAAGGCCTCCTGCCGACTAAAAAATCACCATCTCCCGCTAAAGGGGACCATGAGGCGATGCGAAGCAGTGTTTCGGCATGTAGAGCCCGCGTTTCAGAGGTGGAGTGGTGAGGGGGAAAGGGGAGGGGGGAAGTGGAGAGGGGAAAGTAGAGGGGGAGAGGGGAAGAGGAGAGGTGATGTGGAGAGGGGGAGGGGAGAGGTGATATGGAGAGGGGGAGGGGAGAGGGGAAAGGGAGAGGGGGAAGGGGAGGGGGAGGGGAAGTGGTTAGGGTCTGCGCATGCGCAGTAAGGGTGGTCACGCCGCACACCACCACCACCACCACCGGATTGAACTCCGCTATAAGATGCTTCACATCTAAAATGAAGAAAGTGTCTATAACTATTCCGAATGTCCCGCGGACCGCGTGCTATGCAAGAGCGAAATGGGCATTCGTCTGCCGGTAGGACTGAAATGTACGTGTCTGATCCAGAAGCCCGGCGGTTTGTCTGGAATGTTCGTCTGTGAGTACCAACGGAAATTGGTTCTCGAACAGTAACGACGAAGTCGCCCGCGCAAGAGATACAGAAGCCAAGTGCGAGATGGAGAACTTCGAGCGGGAGGAGCTGCGGTTAGACGTGAACAGCTTGCATCGGACCCCGATTTCAGATCGAGGCAAGACGAAAACGCTTCGCTGTGTCATCAGCCTTCGCGACGTTAAGTCAGTCAAGCTGGGCTAACTTTTAGATGCGAAGTATCTTATGGCGGAGTTCAATCCGGTGGTGGTGGTGGTGGCGTGCGGCTTGACCGCCCTTACTGCGCATGCGCATACCCTCTCCACTCGCCCTCTCCCCTCCCCTCTCCACTTCCCCTCTCCACTCACCCTCTCCCCTCCTCCACTCTCCCTCTCCACTCTCCCTCAACCGGCGCTCTCTCCACTTTCCCTCTCCCCTCCCCTTTCCACTCTTCCTCTGAAACGCGGGCTAGACATGCCGAAATCCTTTCCTGCGCAACGCCGCGATGAGCACCAGCGCATGCGCGTCCCCTCCCCCTCTCTCTCCTCTCCTACGCTTCCCCCCTCTCGCACGCCTGCCGACTGCGTTCCCCGCTCGCCCTGTGAGAATTAACGGCCAGGCTAAGGCAAGACAAGACACGCGTAGCGTTCCTCTTCGCGTTCCACGACGCGAGGTCGGCAGCATGCCTAAAGAACGCCAACGGAACGCGATCGTGCAAGTGCTCCGGCTTCGCATCGCCTCATGGTCACCTTTAGCGGGAAATGGTGTAATTCTTTTTAAATGCGAAGCATTTCTTAGCGAACTTTTGCGAGTTTGAGCGTATCTATCTATCTATCTATCTATCTATCTATCTATCTATCTATCTATCTATCTATCTATCTATCTATCTATCTATCTATCTATCTAGCCGCCTACGACTTTGGGCTCTCCTGGCCGTTCAGTTAATAGGATATACACCAAAATTGGTATGGCGTAACGTGACTTTATGTCAAACATAACCGACA